>NC_141698.1:35230744-35425744 GCF_964263255.1 Lissotriton vulgaris
CACCCCACAGATCCCGACTCCTTCTGAGATGACTCTCTAGTACTTTACAGTGAACGTCTTCCTAGAGGATCTGAATCTTCGTTGGGGTGGTCATAAACATATTTTTATCAATCTATTCTCTTCCTTTTTACGGAACAACAACCTCTTGCACTTCTGAAAACCTACACGCAATAAAGGCTCCATTCTAGGTCTCAATATTTTGAAGCAGTCAGTGGTGTCTATCAACGACGGCTTGCCTGAGGCTTGGTCGGACAACTTGCTAATTCCTTTCCTACAGGACATCACTCATTTTAAAATCTACAGTCAGAAAAAAATAGACCAATTATGACACTCTAAGAGTATCAACATTGACCTAGTGACATCTTCAGCAATGAGCTCCTGTCTTCCTATCTGCTCCAACCAAGGTGACAACCTCACAGTAACTAACTATAACCATTGCTAGATAGGAAGCCTATCACAAGTCTAGCACTGGCCACACAGAAAAAGAAGGAACCTAAGACCTTAGCTCCTGGGTTCTCCAGCACTTATACGAGTAAACAAAATCCCTCAGAGTAATTGAGAATAGTTAGAGGCACTCTTGTTTGGATGCAAGCTTAGCTCGACTCACTGCAGCGTGGGTAATAACTACAAGAAACACATTTTGCACCAATGTCCACTTATATCAAATCTTAGCTAGACGGTACTATCAATCTTGCTAGATTCCTCTTTAAGAATATCAAATTCTCTAATATGCTGTCTCCCATCCTCAATTCTGAGGAACCCATGAAAAAATGTGAGGAATATTTTACTATTATTTGACACAAAAATACATTGCATTACATCCTCCCTTCCTTAAATAACTGGTGGTGAGGGGGACCCCACCCTATTTTGTAAAGTTCCGGAGATGGTCCAACTTTACGAAACTCATAAAGAAAGTTCTCGACACCATGCTGGATGTGATAACTGTCAGTCACTTCACTAATGCAGTCCCTGTCAACATCACTAAGCAGCTGTCTTGTTGAATCAGGTCCTGCTGCACCTCTTTAATCATAAGGCTCATTCCGAAGGTGTCTCCAAATTGGCTACATCTGAACCCAATTCAAGAAGCCTTCAGCTGATACCAATTAAATGTGTATATCTGGTCTTCCTTTCCTTGGAAAAGTAATACAAAGTGTATGTCCTGTCAGTTCAGGCAACAAATCAAGTTTAGCTATCTCCTTGCAAATTGTCAATCTGGCTTCTGTGTCAGGGGTGCAGCACTGAAATTACCCTCCTCAAAGTGATCAACCACGCTCTACGATTCCTCGATGCTGGTCACTCCTGCCTACCGGTACTCTTAGATCTCTCTGCAGCTTAGATACGGTTAATCACTCCATAGTAATCAACAGAGAATGTGGCCTAATTGCTAGTGCGGTCGACCTTGAAGCTGGGGAACCGGGTTTGAGTCCGGCATGGATGCTCAACATCCTGTGATTCTGGGCAAATCACCTAATCTCCCAGTGCCTAACAAAATGAATGTGTCCATCTGTAATGCAACTGGTGGTCGTGTAAAGCGCTCTGATACCTTCGGGTCTACATTATTTTGTATTATATAAAACTTCAAAAAAAACATCTTCAAAGATAGAATGGGCATTGAGGGAGCAGTTCTTAACTTCCTTCTTACTTAGTCGGTCCCAAGCAGGTAAAATCAGAAACCATCTCTCCAGCATAGTTGAGTTAATTCACCCTGTCCCACAAGGCTACATCCTTTTATCAACTCAGCTTAATCACTATATAGACACTCTCTGAGTTAATAATTGAAAACCTGATTTCCACTATCTCCAATACACAGATGACACTCAGCTGTTCTTCAAAATGTCCTCCCCAATGACGTCTTACTCTTCACCAAAACATTGGAGACAGTCCAAAGTTGGATGACTGCCTAACACAACTTTGTCCTGACAAAATTACATTTCTTTTCATTTCAGCTTAGACGCCTAACCAGTGCAAGCTTGGATGGACATGTTGCAACCTTTTCCCTGCCACCCCATCATTGCAGTGAATGCCAAATCACAGGAGTTACGCTTGATACCAGGCTCAACGGGCAGTCACATGTCAACACCTTGACCCGGAGTGCGCACTTCCATCCGAGACAATTTAGGGGGTGTCAGTCAGTCTATCCCTGAAGAGGATCTTAGGTCCATCGCAAGTCCTGGTTCTCTCCAGGGTGGGTTCCTTCAACTCATTCCTTTTAAGATTACAGGAAGGCTGCCGGGCACAATTTAGCGCAGTACTGAATGTGGATCCTTGATTTCTTTCTGAAAGAAAGAAGTCCCACCACATTTCTCTAGTGGTCCTGGCAATCAAATGGATTCACATTGAAGGTAGATCCCAGTTCAAGCCGGCTTTTATCACCCACAAAGCAATGCGCACTGTGATCCCGTTACTTGGCTAAACAAAAAAAACTTTCTGGAGGACAAGGTTTCCTGTGCAGTTCCAACTCACTGCTTCTCAAACGTCTTCCTCCAAAAGAGATAAAGTATGTTCCACTATTTCTCTAGTAGTGCAAAGAACTTTGTATCTCCATTCCTCCTGTCCGTCTCACCGTTTACTGCCTGTGGACATTTACAAAGGAGCGGAAGGCTCTTGTTTCAGAGACACTTCCATGTGGAGTTCTTAAATACTTCTTCCCCTTCCACTACTGACCTCATGATTTGACCTCCTGGCTCTCGTGTTGACTTATCATGGACTGTCCTTCACCCCGGCCGCGCCCCTAGGTGGTGTCTCCTCTTTCTTCGATGGCTCTTTCTGTCCATATTTCGACTTGAAGTTGTTTTACCTAAATTTATCCCACATTATTTAGAGGTGGCTCAGGCACCGCTTCCCTTCCATTGTGGACTCTCACGCTTAATTCCTTCTCCTTGTATAGATGATCTGGTGAATTGTCACCTTTGTATTTGTCTTTCGTTTGATCTTCTTTTTGTAAAGTACAATCACACCCCTTGTCCATTTTTGTGCTATTTAAAAATGTTTACATAAGTTTACAAAATATTGCCCAATTGGAGTTATTACTATATAACTCCTAAACCCAATGCGACAATAGTTTAGTAAAACAACTTCAATGAGTTTCGGACATACAATCCTGGCTTATAAATCCTAATTTTGTTACTTTTTATAGCATGTATCAATCTTTTCTTGAAGAACTTCCCCTGAACTTCTCCTAACAAACCATCGCCCCCAGAACTATACCCTCGCTGGAGTATGGTCCCGACGCTGCCCTCTGATTGGTTGACCTCTGTCATGTCTCTCTTGCCTCGTGCTCTTGCTAAACCTCCAGAGACGTGAGTCCTTGCTCGTCCTCAGAAGGTGTCTCAGGCTGATCTTCCCCATCCCCTGCAGAGGTGTTCCTCTGTCTTGCCTCCCCATCTTCCTTCTTTGTTCCTGAGACCCCAGAGTAGAAGTCATTGCCTACATCTGATGGCTGTTCATGCAGATCTATTAAAGGTCTCTCCCATGTCTCCCTCTCTCAGTGAGGCTCTGGTTTCAGACCTTGGCTGTCTCTTCATATGGCCTCTCCTGCAACTCTTGCACCATTTCTGGAGCTCTCTTCTGGACAAACTCAGATGTAGCTTTGGGCTCTAAAACTGGACACTGTCCTCTAGGTGAGACATGCATTACACAAGATAACATCCTTTCCTCTGCTAATGAACCCCCCCCCCCCCACCCTTCACCACAATACTCTCCCAGCTCACCCACTATCTCAGAGGCTTTCGGACAACTCTCAGGTCAACGCATACACAACATAAGGTCCTGGGGTCCGCAGCAAGGCCTCAGGGACACCACCTCACTCCAAGAACACCTTGCTTTCAGGACAGGCCTCTTGTTTGACAAGTTAATGCATTCTGGGAGTTGTAGGTCTAGTGAACCCATCGAACTGATAAACCAGGTAATGATTTGCAACAGAAACACAGTTAGATTTACTCATGTTGGAGCGGGTGCAACACAAATTTGATTCGAACTCACATGCCTTCACAAAACATAGTAAATAGGAGCTACGTTTTGAATCACTTTGCACCGGGTGTAAAATTCTACCCTCCCACGAACTAGGTAGCAACCTAGTAAATGGATTCTCGGTGCCCTCTGTCGGATGTCAAACAAAAAATGATGCCAATACTGTTCTCCTTATTCTTGTTCAAATTAACATACACATACGATTTAAACAATATGTGTCATCACAGTTTATTTCCAGAATAAATCTTTTTTATTTTTATTTTTAATTTTGATTCATTGTTTTGGTTAAATTTTCACCAATTTCATATTTCAAAAAACAACTGTACAAAACATACAAAACATTGAACGATTTTTTTTCTAAAACATTACCCTCTACACACTCATATTCATACTCACAAGGACTCCATCCCTCAATCATACTATCTCTCATATACATACACACCACAATGTTATTTACACTTCAATTACACTATCCACAAAGTACCGTAGACCATTTAGTTTGTCAATTTTGCAAAAGTTGAAAAAGCATTTCGATAATCTTATGGCTCAACACAAAGGTCTACGTGTTTCGAACTCGCAACTGGTTGTGGAGTTCTCGTCAGGACCACAAGCTTTCTTAAAAAAGGCTTGTATCTTTGCCGTATAAACCGCGTCGCTGAACACTTCGGGCCTCATTTATGAGAAATGACGCATCACTGCGTGAAAGCAGCGATGCGTCACTTCTCAGTGCGCACTCCTTGCGACATTCCTGGTACGTCATATTTAATGTATGATGCATCATGTCGCAAGGAGTTACAGCTACGTCAGTATTTCTGACGTATCTGTAAGCGCAAAAGTGACGCATTGCTGGAGTGTGTCACAAAAGTGACGCAACTCCAGCAATGCGTCCTTTCACATGGGGCAAGCCCCATGTGAAAGGGCCTACGTCAGTCTTACGCCTGCTGTGAGGCAGGCGGAAGATTTTGACGCAACAGCGTCCTAAAAGTGACGCCGAGAAATCTCATGGATTTCACTGCGTCACTTCTACGACCCTTCCTTGCGTCAATACGCCCCCCTTGCATACATTATACCTGGCGCAGGTATAATGTGGCGCAGGGGTTTACAAAGTGACGCATCTACCTAGATGCGTCACTTTGTAAATATGGCGCAACAAGGCGCATTGTTTACGCCACCGGTGCGTCACAAAAAGTGACGCACTGGCGGCGTAAAAGTGACGCACAGCCTCATAAATGAGGCCCTTCGTTTTTAGAAGTCAGCAGTCATACACTGTTCGTTGCTGTGCCCGGCCTTTCGTTTCGTCGCCGGCACCGGGTAGAGGGTTGTGTTGCTGCTGGTAAGCTGCCTTGCTGTGGCGCCTACGTAGCCGGAAGATAAATCCACCATCGGCGGTATCTCGGTCGAGTTGGGATGCCCTTGTATCGGAGGTAAACCAATCCAACTGC
Source organism: Lissotriton vulgaris (assembly GCF_964263255.1). Lineage (NCBI taxonomy): Eukaryota > Metazoa > Chordata > Amphibia > Caudata > Salamandridae > Lissotriton > Lissotriton vulgaris. The sequence continues at coordinate 35,236,156 of NC_141698.1, forward strand.
CAGAAGTGGCATTAGATCTTCCAGCTGTTACTTCGCTTGGGTTTTCATGACAACGCATCGCCCCTCTACTGAGGTTCACCAGTCCCTTCCAGCCCTTGGCACTGGCACAATTTAAGGCGTTGGTTCTCATGGGCGTTGGCATCCCTGAGGCGCGCTCAATTTTCAACCATCTCCACCAAGCAGACACATCTCACCTTTAAATTCCTGAGCACCCCTCCTCTCAAACATGAGAGTCAAAATAACGTGAAGCCGGTGCCAGGCCTCTCACAGCCACACCCGTATTCGAGGTCTCCCCCCTCGCCCTATGCCGGTCCTTCACCACGCCTGTGCCTGCTGCCCCCCCCCCCCCCCCCCCCTTTGTATGGTACATTGGGAGGTGCCTTCTGTGTAGGGTGTCTACATTCGTAAAACCCCAAACAGGGGCATTTCACAAAAATAGATGAAGGACAACAATTTCCCATCAACTAAGCGCACAGGTTTACAGCGCTCATCCGAATCGAATTACATGCGCTAAGAAAATGCAGAAAATGCCATGTTTAAAGCCAATCCCATGCCTGTTAATTCTGTTAACAGCTTCCAACTATCCCTGCTTTGGGAAACATAAAAGGACACCTCCCACTCTTTCCAGTCGGCCCTCTATAAATGACCTACATTTCCCGACCTCCGCTGATGACACCCCGGGACTGTCCCGGCAAATCCGGGACGCATAGGTACCCTCCTTCTATGTCCCACCACCACAGATCAAACAGCCCACCGAGGCCCACCCCGAGTCCCTCCACCCGTCTGGTCTCCCCCTTCCTGTCGGTTTGGGGGTCCTCACCTGAGGGGGCTCCGGACGCCCCTGCCTGTCCAGGATAAGCCGTCCTGGGTGAGCCGTCCTCCGCTCTGCGGCTGCAGACGCCCCGCTCCGGACCTTAGAACCTTTGGGGCGGGCCTGATAAGCAAAGTTTCTTTCAGATAAAGGTTATCTTAAAATTGTCGTCGATAAGGCTACGGCGTAGTTAATCTCCACTTCACATGTGCGCTGCCAAAAAGGGCATGTTAACGCTCCAGCGGGCCGCTCAGCTTTTTGTAAAGTGTGAAGGCCTTTTAAGATTCGGACTGTAACAGACACAGGTGTGCAGCAGGGGCAGGCTTCAGCCTTTGGGGCATGAAGAGCTCACGCTTTGCGCGTGACCATGTCAATTGTGTGATCCTGTGCAAATCATTTGGGCCTTTTTGCAATGAACTGAAATGGGTGACTTTGCACGCCTAAATCCATATTCCCTCGCTGGATATCACCGAAGCATGATGGAATATCACCTCGGAGTAAGTTTGTTCGATGGTCTGCAGTGCTGGGACTGGTACCTCCTGGAAGGTTCGGCCCGTCCACAGACCCCCGAGTCTGTAGATCATGGGTACTCACAAACATTTTCCCCGGGGGCCGCAAAGGTTGGTCTTTGGTTTTACCAAGGGCCACACTAATGCCAGCGGGGGGGGGGGGGGGGGGGGGGGGGGGTGAGGGTTGGTGTAAAGTGGGTGTGGATGAAGCCAAGCATGCATATCTAGTGGCTGAACTCAGTTACGCAATGTGAAACCAGAAAACATGGAATGAATCCCAGCTTCTCCACTTGACCAAATTGTGTGACCCTGGGCAATTGTTTAATTTCAATTTCCCTCCTTTTTCTTTATTATAACATATATGAGGACCTCAAAATACATGACTTCAGTACGTAGGCTGTACAAACCATCTCCTGTGCTCGGATGAAATCACTAATCGCATTGTTGTCAGGGTGGGTGGGGCTGGGTGGTAAGCATGAATGTCTCTAAATTTATGTTTGAAAACCATCACTTTCAAATATTACTTTTGCAATAGTTTGATTTACTAAGCTGAAATTGTTCTACAGGTCACTGAAATTCACTTTTTGACTTTTGAAAAGACTATCGTATTTTTACAAGTTTGCTGTCTTTAAAAATGAAGGTGTTCCTAAAGTTAAGGGCCTAGCTACTTCCCTTTGTTTAACTGCGATTAACCCTGAATGAAGTGCTTGCTGTATATTTAATCTTTTTTTAACGTTAGTGCTCAGTCGAGTAAACAGCAGCTGCTGCTGCTCAGGGGACCCCATGTAAAAGTCTGGAGGCCACATGCGGCCCCCGGGCCGTACTTTGATTATCATGGCTGTAGATAATCACAAAGGGCCCGATTCACGGAACTAACTTAAGACAAAATCCTAAACTTACTACTTTTGGTATTCTTAGAAATTTAGGATTTTGTCTTAAGTTTGTCTTAAGACATACTTAAGACAGACTTAAGTTAGGATTTTGTCTTAAGTCTGTCTTAAGTTTGTCTTAAGACAAACTTAAGACAAAATCCCAACTTCTGTGAATACCAAAAGTAGTAAGTTTAGGATTTTGTCTTAAGTTAGTTCCGTGAATCGGGCCCATAGAGTTTCTCTGCTCACCTTTGGAATGTTCATAGATTTACCCCTCCCAAAACTGGTGGGGTGCAGGTGTTGCTCCACGGAGGGGGGGTGGAGAAAAGAAAAACACAATTGCATCGGAATTGTTGCATGTGCAATTGTCCCGATGGACACAATTTATTCAATGTTAAATGACACTAGATTAGAGGAAAGGTCAAGACGGTGACATTTCATGGTGGCCACTCTCTGTCCATAGGGGGCCACTCACAAGCCCCCATGTTTGTTGGTATTCGTCTAGACATTGCAGATAGTGTCTCACCCACCCTATACCAATTAAGAGGAACATGAATGGGGTTCTCGTTGCAGGAGTGGAGGTGAAAGACCCTCTGCAAAGTCTTCCAGAAAACCCTTTACTTATTTAGTCCTTGTAGGCCGCAGCCTACCTGTCAGCGCAGGTGTCTGGTTTGCAAAAGACATTTTGAACACATTCGGAAAGTTGACCTAGGAATGCATTCCATCCATTGCTCACCATTGGTTTTGTGGTTTGTAACTCACATTTTCTGGCTTTCTATTTGCTGGCTTTATTTGCTTTAAGCTGTTCAGTTAGAGTTCGTCCCTCCCATTGCCCAAACCTTGTTTACTGTATTCTTCCACATACTCACTTTCTGTAAACAGGCCTTAAAATCTTGTTCTTATCTTGTCACATTTGCTGTGCATTCAAAGACAGAGGTCAAATGTCACGTTGTGTCTTCCAGGGAGCTTGGTGTTTACTTTTCTTTCTATGACTTCAAAGTGGTAGGATTTATGTAGCAATCGTGCCTGCTATTGGGGGCTGCTTGAGGAAGGCTGTACAATGTTATTTTTCTTTTCTAGCACACAACAAAATTTAAATGTCTATGAATGTATTGTGCTGATAATTAAATCAATATATTGTGTGATGACATATCCACACATGTTTGTGGGCTGTATACTTTAATCAGTAAAACTGTACGTGAGTGGAAATGTAATGGTCATTCCGTCAGAAGTTGTTTTCTCTGTAATGGCAGTGCGCTACAACACCTTGCAAACGCCACGTTACCTCACTGCATTCTACTCTGAACCACTCCACACCACTGCACTCTACTCTGCACCACTCCACACTATACCACCCCTCTCCGCACTATGTCACTGCACTCTTCTCTGTACCACTCCACTCTACATCTTTCTGCTCTACAACACTCCACTCTACTCTATGCGAATGCATTCTACCCACACACAACTCTACTATGCACCACTGCACTCTACACCACTTCATGCCACTTCAATCTATGCCACCTTACTCTGCAAAACAGCATTCTATGCCACTGCACTCCATGCCAATCCAAGCTACTCTGTACCAATCCACTGTATGGCAGTGCACTCTATGCCAATCCCCTCTACGCCACTTTAATCTACTTTGTACCACTGCACTCTACTCTAAAACAATCTACTCTACGCAAATGCACTTGGTGCCACTACACTCAGTGTCACTCTACTCTACTCTGCACCACCCTACGTCACTGCACTCTATGCAAATGGACTCTATACCACTTTACTCAAAACTAATGAACTCTACACCATTCTACTCTGCAACGCTGCACTCTACATCACTATACTCTATGCCACTGCACTCTACGGCATTGTATTCTGTCCTGCAATCTGCGCTACTCTATTCTATCCTGGGTCACTGGACTCTACCCCACTCTACTCTACTCTGCACCACTGTACTCTGCGCCACTTCACTCTGCGCAACTACACTCTACACCACTCTACTCTGTCCCACTGCACTCTACACCAATGCACTCCACATCACTCCACTATACACCACTGCACTCTACAACAGTATACTCTGCAACACTGCTCTCTCTGCCACTCTACTTTACGCCACTGAACGCTATGCCACTTAATTCTATGCCACTGCACCCTTTGCCACTGAAAGCTACGCTGCTGAACTCTACACCACTGCTCTCTACAGCAATCCACTGTAAGCATCTCTAGTCTACTCTGCACCCCTGCACTCTAGGACATTCTCCTCTATAACACTACACACTACCAGTCGTGACCGCCACAATAAAGAGGTAGTAAGGCGGGTGTGCGCAGGAGGGGGAGCGTGCGCAGGGGGGTTGTAATAAAAAAAACGGACCTGGAGCTGCCTCAAGTGTCACAGTCCTTCGTGGTCCCAGCAACCACTGGGACCACGTCACGGACTCCCTGCAATCTCCGCGGTGCTCTCATGTGAGAGCAGGCCCTGAATTGGTTCTGCGCAGGTAGGAAAGACGCCCTGCTCAGACCAGGGCGTCTTTGGGTTTTCTCCAGTCCAGTTGCTCAATGCAGCTGGGCTGGAGAAAACCTAAGTGCGCATGTGTGTTTTGGTCGTCCTGAGACGGCCGGCCAAAATACCTCCTCCTCCCATTGCCCCGCCCCTCCCTTCACAAGCTGGCACAGAGCTGGAAAATGAAAAATAAAACAGTGGCATTGTTTTATTTTTCATTTACTGGCTCTGAGCCAGGCAGAGAGGTGACGCTCCTCCGGCACTGCGGATGATCCGCCACTACACACTACGCCACTTCACTCTACTCTGCGCCACTGCACTCTCCATAACTGCATGCTGCGCCAATTAACTCTACACCACTTTACTCAAAACAATACACTCTATGCCACTGCACTCTACACCAATGCACTCTAGACCACTCTAGTCTACACCACCACACTCTATGGCACGCTACTCTGCACCACTCTACACCACTCTACTGCACTCTATGCCAATGCACTCTAGAACGCTCTAGTCTACACCACCACACTCTATGGCACGCTACTCTGCACCACTCTACACCACTCTACTGCACTCTATGCCAATGCACTCTAGAACGCTCTAGTCTACACCACCACACTCTATGGCACGCTACTCTGCACCACTCTACACCACTCTACTGCACTCTATGCCAATGCACTCTAGAACGCTCTAGTCTACACCACCACACTCTATGGCACGCTACTCTGCACCACTCTACACCACTCTACTGCACTCTATGCCAATGCACTCTAGAACGCTCTAGTCTACACCACCACACTCTATGGCACGCTACTCTGCACCACTCTACACCACTCTACTGCACTCTATGCCAATGCACTCTAGAACGCTCTAGTCTACACCACCGCACTCTACGACACGCTACTCTGCACCACTGTATGCCACTGCACTCTACACCAATGCACTCTAGACCACTCTAGTCTACACCACCACACTCTATGGCACGCTACTCTGCACCACTCTACACCACTCTACTGCACTCTATGCCAATGCACTCTAGAACGCTCTAGTCTACACCACCGCACTCTACGACACGCTACTCTGCACCACTGTATGCCACTGCACTCTACACCAATGCACTCTAGACCACTCTAGTCTACACCACCACACTCTATGGCACGCTACTCTGCACCACTCTACACCACTCTACTGCACTCTATGCCAATGCACTCTAGAACGCTCTAGTCTACACCACCACACTCTATGGCACGCTACTCTGCACCACTCTACACCACTCTACTGCACTCTATGCCAATGCACTCTAGAACGCTCTAGTCTACACCACCGCACTCTACGACACGCTACTCTGCACCACTGTATGCCACTGCACTCTACACCAATGCACTCTAGACCACTCTAGTCTACACCACCACACTCTATGGCACGCTACTCTGCACCACTCTACACCACTCTACTGCACTCTATGCCAATGCACTCTAGAACGCTCTAGTCTACACCACCGCACTCTACGACACGCTACTCTGCACCACTGTATGCCACTGCACTCTACACCAATGCACTCTAGACCACTCTAGTCTACACCACCACACTCTATGGCACGCTACTCTGCACCACTCTACACCACTCTACTGCACTCTATGCCAATGCACTCTAGAACGCTCTAGTCTACACCACCACACTCTATGGCACGCTACTCTGCACCACTCTACACCACTCTACTGCACTCTATGCCAATGCACTCTAGAACGCTCTAGTCTACACCACCACACTCTATGGCACGCTACTCTGCACCACTCTACACCACTCTACTGCACTCTATGCCAATGCACTCTAGAACGCTCTAGTCTACACCACCGCACTCTACGACACGCTACTCTGCACCACTGTATGCCACTGCACTCTACACCAATGCACTCTAGACCACTCTAGTCTACACCACCACACTCTATGGCACGCTACTCTGCACCACTCTACACCACTCTACTGCACTCTATGCCAATGCACTCTAGAACGCTCTAGTCTACACCACCACACTCTATGGCACGCTACTCTGCACCACTCTACACCACTCTACTGCACTCTATGCCAATGCACTCTAGAACGCTCTAGTCTACACCACCACACTCTATGGCACGCTACTCTGCACCACTCTACACCACTCTACTGCACTCTATGCCAATGCACTCTAGAACGCTCTAGTCTACACCACCGCACTCTACGACACGCTACTCTGCACCACTGTATGCCACTGCACTCTACACCAATGCACTCTAGACCACTCTAGTCTACACCACCACACTCTATGGCACGCTACTCTGCACCACTCTACACCACTCTACTGCACTCTATGCCAATGCACTCTAGAACGCTCTAGTCTACACCACCACACTCTATGGCACGCTACTCTGCACCACTCTACACCACTCTACTGCACTCTATGCCAATGCACTCTAGAACGCTCTAGTCTACACCACCACACTCTATGGCACGCTACTCTGCACCACTCTACACCACTCTACTGCACTCTATGCCAATGCACTCTAGAACGCTCTAGTCTACACCACCACACTCTATGGCACGCTACTCTGCACCACTCTACACCACTCTACTGCACTCTATGCCAATGCACTCTAGAACGCTCTAGTCTACACCACCACACTCTATGGCACGCTACTCTGCACCACTCTACACCACTCTACTGCACTCTATGCCAATGCACTCTAGAACGCTCTAGTCTACACCACCACACTCTACGACACGCTACTCTGCACCACTGTATGCCACTGCACTCTACACCAATGCACTCTAGACCACTCTAGTCTACACCACCACACTCTATGGCACGCTACTCTGCACCACTCTACACCACTCTACTGCACTCTATGCCAATGCACTCTAGAACGCTCTAGTCTACACCACCGCACTCTACGACACGCTACTCTGCACCACTGTATGCCACTGCACTCTACACCAATGCACTCTAGACCACTCTAGTCTACACCACCACACTCTATGGCACGCTACTCTGCACCACTCTACACCACTCTACTGCACTCTATGCCAATGCACTCTAGAACGCTCTAGTCTACACCACCACACTCTATGGCACGCTACTCTGCACCACTCTACACCACTCTACTGCACTCTATGCCAATGCACTCTAGAACGCTCTAGTCTACACCACCACACTCTATGGCACGCTACTCTGCACCACTCTACACCACTCTACTGCACTCTATGCCAATGCACTCTAGAACGCTCTAGTCTACACCACCGCACTCTACGACACGCTACTCTGCACCACTGTATGCCACTGCACTCTACACCAATGCACTCTAGACCACTCTAGTCTACACCACCACACTCTATGGCACGCTACTCTGCACCACTCTACACCACTCTACTGCACTCTATGCCAATGCACTCTAGAACGCTCTAGTCTACACCACCACACTCTATGGCACGCTACTCTGCACCACTCTACACCACTCTACTGCACTCTATGCCAATGCACTCTAGAACGCTCTAGTCTACACCACCACACTCTATGGCACGCTACTCTGCACCACTCTACACCACTCTACTGCACTCTATGCCAATGCACTCTAGAACGCTCTAGTCTACACCACCACACTCTATGGCACGCTACTCTGCACCACTCTACACCACTCTACTGCACTCTATGCCAATGCACTCTAGAACGCTCTAGTCTACACCACCACACTCTATGGCACGCTACTCTGCACCACTCTACACCACTCTACTGCACTCTATGCCAATGCACTCTAGAACGCTCTAGTCTACACCACCACACTCTACGACACGCTACTCTGCACCACTGTATGCCACTGCACTCTACACCAATGCACTCTAGACCACTCTAGTCTACACCACCACACTCTATGGCACGCTACTCTGCACCACTCTACACCACTCTACTGCACTCTATGCCAATGCACTCTAGAACGCTCTAGTCTACACCACCGCACTCTACGACACGCTACTCTGCACCACTGTATGCCACTGCACTCTACACCAATGCACTCTAGACCACTCTAGTCTACACCACCACACTCTATGGCACGCTACTCTGCACCACTCTACACCACTCTACTGCACTCTATGCCAATGCACTCTAGAACGCTCTAGTCTACACCACCGCACTCTACGACACGCTACTCTGCACCACTGTATGCCACTGCACTCTACACCAATGCACTCTAGACCACTCTAGTCTACACCACCACACTCTATGGCACGCTACTCTGCACCACTCTACACCACTCTACTGCACTCTATGCCAATGCACTCTAGAACGCTATAGTCTACACCACCACACTCTATGGCACGCTACTCTGCACCACTCTACACCACTCTACTGCACTCTATGCCAATGCACTCTAGAACGCTCTAGTCTACACCACCACACTCTATGGCACGCTACTCTGCACCACTCTACACCACTCTACTGCACTCTATGCCAATGCACTCTAGAACGCTCTAGTCTACACCACCGCACTCTACGACACGCTACTCTGCACCACTGTATGCCACTGCACTCTACACCAATGCACTCTAGACCACTCTAGTCTACACCACCACACTCTATGGCACGCTACTCTGCACCACTCTACACCACTCTACTGCACTCTATGCCAATGCACTCTAGAACGCTCTAGTCTACACCACCGCACTCTACGACACGCTACTCTGCACCACTGTATGCCACTGCACTCTACACCAATGCACTCTAGACCACTCTAGTCTACACCACCACACTCTATGGCACGCTACTCTGCACCACTCTACACCACTCTACTGCACTCTATGCCAATGCACTCTAGAACGCTCTAGTCTACACCACCACACTCTATGGCACGCTACTCTGCACCACTCTACACCACTCTACTGCACTCTATGCCAATGCACTCTAGAACGCTCTAGTCTACACCACCACACTCTATGGCACGCTACTCTGCACCACTCTACACCACTCTACTGCACTCTATGCCAATGCACTCTAGAACGCTCTAGTCTACACCACCGCACTCTACGACACGCTACTCTGCACCACTGTATGCCACTGCACTCTACACCAATGCACTCTAGACCACTCTAGTCTACACCACCACACTCTATGGCACGCTACTCTGCACCACTCTACACCACTCTACTGCACTCTATGCCAATGCACTCTAGAACGCTCTAGTCTACACCACCGCACTCTACGACACGCTACTCTGCACCACTGTATGCCACTGCACTCTACACCAATGCACTCTAGACCACTCTAGTCTACACCACCACACTCTATGGCACGCTACTCTGCACCACTCTACACCACTCTACTGCACTCTATGCCAATGCACTCTAGAACGCTCTAGTCTACACCACCGCACTCTACGACACGCTACTCTGCACCACTGTATGCCACTGCACTCTACACCAATGCACTCTAGACCACTCTAGTCTACACCACCACACTCTATGGCACGCTACTCTGCACCACTCTACACCACTCTACTGCACTCTATGCCAATGCACTCTAGAACGCTCTAGTCTACACCACCACACTCTATGGCACGCTACTCTGCACCACTCTACACCACTCTACTGCACTCTATGCCAATGCACTCTAGAACGCTCTAGTCTACACCACCACACTCTACGACACGCTACTCTGCACCACTGTATGCCACTGCACTCTACACCAATGCACTCTAGACCACTCTAGTCTACACCACCACACTCTATGGCACGCTACTCTGCACCACTCTACACCACTCTACTGCACTCTATGCCAATGCACTCTAGAACGCTCTAGTCTACACCACCGCACTCTACGACACGCTACTCTGCACCACTGTATGCCACTGCACTCTACACCAATGCACTCTAGACCACTCTAGTCTACACCACCACACTCTATGGCACGCTACTCTGCACCACTCTACACCACTCTACTGCACTCTATGCCAATGCACTCTAGAACGCTCTAGTCTACACCACCACACTCTATGGCACGCTACTCTGCACCACTCTACACCACTCTACTGCACTCTATGCCAATGCACTCTAGAACGCTCTAGTCTACACCACCACACTCTATGGCACGCTACTCTGCACCACTCTACACCACTCTACTGCACTCTATGCCAATGCACTCTAGAACGCTCTAGTCTACACCACCGCACTCTACGACACGCTACTCTGCACCACTGTATGCCACTGCACTCTACACCAATGCACTCTAGACCACTCTAGTCTACACCACCACACTCTATGGCACGCTACTCTGCACCACTCTACACCACTCTACTGCACTCTATGCCAATGCACTCTAGAATGCTCTAGTCTACACCACCGCACTCTACGACACGCTACTCTGCACCACTGTATGCCACTGCACTCTACACCAATGCACTCTAGACCACTCTAGTCTACACCACCACACTCTATGGCACGCTACTCTGCACCACTCTACACCACTCTACTGCACTCTATGCCAATGCACTCTAGAACGCTCTAGTCTACACCACCGCACTCTACGACACGCTACTCTGCACCACTGTATGCCACTGCACACTACACCAATGCACTCTAGACCACTCTAGTCTACACCACCACACTCTATGGCACGCTACTCTGCACCACTCTACACCACTCTACTGCACTCTATGCCAATGCACTCTAGAACGCTCTAGTCTACACCACCGCACTCTACGACACGCTACTCTGCACCACTGTATGCCACTGCACTCTACACCAATGCACTCTAGACCACTCTAGTCTACACCACCACACTCTATGGCACGCTACTCTGCACCACTCTACACCACTCTACTGCACTCTATGCCAATGCACTCTAGAACGCTCTAGTCTACACCACTGCACTCTATGACATGCTACTCTGCACCACTCTACACCACTCTACTGCACTCTATGCCAATGCACTCTGCACCACTCTACACCACTCTACTGCACTCTATGCCAATGCACTCTGTGCCACTCTAATCGACTGTGCTCCACTGCACTCCAACACTGCTCTCTCCGTCACTAGCCAATAGCTCTTGCATTGGTGAGACGTATTGGTTTTGCTGATGCGTGTTTAGTTTTCATGGTGATCACTCAAGTCCGCCAGGGTTGATACCAGCGCAGGATGGAGGCTCAGGGTGAACGTCTTGTGGGCACAAGGGAAAGGGAATGATGGGAAGAGGACGCAGGGGCAGGGGGCAGAGGTTTACAGGCAGGAACCAAAGAGTTCAGATGAAGCTTGAAGAGATGGGGTTTGGGGGTTATGTGCGTAGAAAAGGACGCCGGGCAGACTGCTGTGAACCATCGAGCCTCAGATGGGGCCAGACTGCAGCTTATATGAGTGGCCATTGCCCATATGCATAAGATGCTCTTGGCACCTGAGGGGGAAGGGGGTGGCCACATCTTCAAATGACCCCTTTCTTAGGGACTGGTAAGAAGGGGTTACTTCCGGACAACTGCAGAGGTAGCCATTTTAAGTGAGGTCCTGTTTCCGACTGTGAGTCAATGAAGTGAGTTCATGAGGCTGAGGAGAGAGTATGGCCAAGCAGACGAGGCTCTGGCATGGCTGTGAGCATGCGCAGACCCTCCAGCGGGGCCGGAAGTAGAACTCAGCGCGGCCGGAAGTAGAACCCTTTCTTGTCCGAGTCTGGAAAGCAGCACTCCAGCACCCACCGCAGAACTTACAGTGGAACTTACAGTGGGCACAGGGACAGATTCTTATGTCTAACAGCTGCAGAGTGGGCTCACAAGAATGTCACTTTCCTTTCAATCTTTTCTAAGGGAAATACCAGTTACTGATGGTTTTTACTTTATCTGCTTCTAATCTTAGATACTTTGTGCTTTAGGCCTTAGTGCCAATATCGGCAACACACTCCCCATCACACATACAGCAATCTCCTGACGAAATAAACAGACAAGACACCTTTTTTCGGGGAGAAAATTGCTGCAGGTTTATTTGAATACCAAAATATGCCCAACATGGTGGGTTAGCTTACGGGCGATCCAAGGGCAGGCAGTCCCTCGCCGCCTGACCACCTGATGAGCCAATTTGCACTGTGGCCCTAGCCAATCGATGCTTATCAATTTTGGGGGAGGGGTTACGCCCTCCCACCTCTCGACCACAAGTCCACCCCTCTACTCACACCCTCAGAAAGGGGTGGAGCATTCCCAGCAACCCCCTGTTGCTCAGGTTTAAATCTGCCCGTAGGACTAGCGGGGAGCCGTCGCTCCTCCAGGGTACACCGCAAGGACTTCCTGGGGATATTTGGCATTTGCACCCTTGTGCTCCTGAAGAGGGCACCTCTGTGTACCTATCAGCCTCTGGATTGCCCTGTAACTACTCCTGCAACACAAAATAACAAGTTAAACGCTTCTCCCACCCCCTGAATGTACGCCGGGTAAGCATTGGAGAGGGAAAAGGCGTGAATGGTAACGGCCAAAAGAGGACGCCAGGTGGGCGGGAGAGGTACTTATACCTAACTCCCCACCCACCCTTGCCCGGAAATGATGTGGGATGTGTGGACCCAGAGAGGGGGTCCCTTAGAACTAGGCTGTATCGTGCGCCCTCATGTGGCACTAAGGTGGCCCCCCTCTTAAGAGGGTTCCGTGCGTGGACCGCGGGCAGCCACGTGAATCTTTAGCAGATGAAAAGGTGAAACTCTACTGGTCAAATAAACAGCAAATAAAATCCCACCAGTAACCAGCTGCAGGGTGCAACTGGAATAAATAGGCGGGCACTCTCTAGCAGGTATGCAGATGTTCAGAAGTACATACTTCAAATCCTTTACCCAGCCCATCCCATGTGCCAGTGGTCAACTGGAACCTTCAACTGGGGCTTGTACAAGGCCAGGGAGGAGTCAACTGGACAGCTGATGGACATGCGTGGAAGACTACGGCAGTGAGGGTGAGGATGGTGGACAGACTGGGGAGCCAGGGTTAGAGAGGGAGGGCAGCTCTTCGGGGGGGGGGGGGGGGGGGGGGCAGGTGAGAGTCTGTTTCAGGGGTCACGGTGCTGGTGCTGTAGGATGGAGGTCTGGTGACTCTTGTGAACCATCACAGTTCCTCTGCTCTCTGCACTCCAGGCAGAGCCCTGTGCAGATGGGGCAGGAGCACGCCGAGGAAGTGTTGTGAGATATCTCTCCCTCTTATCTCTGTGGCATCTCACTTCCCCCCTCGCTGCAGGGCTGGAGAGCTGACACCTGCCTTTGCATGCTGACTGCACGCGTCCTGAGACCCCAACCTGGGACTCTCTGCCTTACAACTGGAGCAGGGGATCGCACATGTAGATACAGGACAGACCCCGGCCCTCCCCACAGATGAGCATCCCCTCCTGGGGCTAGGAATGGTGTTTAGAGGTGCACTTTGAGGTGAGTGCCACAAACCTCCTCGCTCTGAGGTCAGTGCCACAAGCCTCATCGCAGTGCACTTTGAGGCCAGTGCCACAAGCCTCATCGCAGTGCACTTTGAGGCCAGTGCCACAAGCCTCCGTGCAGTACACTTTGAGGCCAGTGCCACAAGCCTCCACGCAGTACACTTTGAGGCCAGTGCCACAAGCCTCATCGCAGTGCACTTTAAGGCAGTACCACAAGCCTCATGGCAGTGCACTTTGAGGTCGGTGCCACAAGCCTCATCGCAGTGCACTTTGAGGCAGTGCCACAAGCCTCCTTGCAGTGCACTTTGAGGTCAGTGTCACAAGCATCATCGCAGTGCACTTTGAGGCAGTGCCACAAGCCTCTTCACTGTGCACTCTGAGGTCAGTGCCACAAGCCTCTTCACTGTGCACTCTGAGGTCAGTGCCACTAGCCTCTTCACTGTGCACTCTGAGGTCAGTGCCACAAGCCTCTTCACTGTGCACTCTGAGGTCAGTGCCACAAGCCTCTTCACTGTGCACTCTGAGGTCAGTGCCACAAGCCTCTTCACAGTGCACTTGAGGCCAGTGCCACAAGCATCATTGCAGTGCACTTTGAGGCAGCGCCACAAGCCTCATCGCAGTGCACTTTGAGGCAGTGCCACAAGCCTCATCGCAGTGCACTTTGAGGCAGTACCACAAGCCTCATGGCAGTGCACTTTGAGGCAGTGCCACAAGCATCATCCCAGTACACTTTGAGGCCAGTGCCACAAGCCTCATCTCAGTGCACTTTGAGGCAGTACCACAAGCCTCATTGCAGTGCACTTTGAGGCAGTGCCACAAGCATCATCCCAGTACACTTTGAGGCCAGTGCCACAGCCTCATCGCAGTACACTTTGAGGCAGTACCACAAGCCTCATCGCAGTGCACTTTGAGGCAGTACCACAAGCCTCATGGCAGTGCACTTTGAGGTCGGTGCCACAAGCCTCATCGCAGTGCACTTTGAGGCAGTGCCACAAGCCTCCTCGCAGTGCACTTTGAGGTCAGTGTCACAAGCATCATCGCAGTGCACTTTGAGGCAGTGCCACAAGCCTCTTCACTGTGCACTCTGAGGTCAGTGCCACAAGCCTCTTCACTGTGCACTCTGAGGTCAGTGCCACTAGCCTCTTCACTGTGCACTCTGAGGTCAGTGCCACAAGCCTCTTCACTGTGCACTCTGAGGTCAGTGCCACAAGCCTCTTCACAGTGCACTTGAGGCCAGTGCCACAAGCATCATTGCAGTGCACTTTGAGGCAGCGCCACAAGCCTCATCGCAGTGCACTTTGAGGCAGTGCCACAAGCCTCATGGCAGTGCACTTTGAGGCAGTACCACAAGCCTCATGGCAGTGCACTTTGAGGCAGTGCCACAAGCATCATCCCAGTACACTTTGAGGCCAGTGCCACAAGCCTCATCTCAGTGCACTTTGAGGCAGTACCACAAGCCTCATTGCAGTGCACTTTGAGGCAGTGCCACAAGCATCATCCCAGTACACTTTGAGGCCAGTGCCACAAGCCTCATCGCAGTACACTTTGAGGCAGTACCACAAGCCTCATCGCAGTGCACTTTGAGGCAGTACCACAAGCCTCATCGCAGTGCACTTTGAGGCAGTGCCACAAGCATCATCGCAGTGCACTTTGAGGCAGTGCCACAAGCCTCCGCGCAGTACACTTTGAGGCCAGTGCCACAAGACTCCTCACAGTACACTTTGAGGCCAGTGCCACAAGCCTCATTGCAGTGCACTTTGAGGCAGTGCCACAATCCTCATAGCAGTGCACTTGGAGGCAGTACCACAAGCCTCATTGCAGTGCACTTTGAGGCAGTACCACAAGCCTCATCGCAGTGCACTTTGAGGCAGTACCACAAGCCTCATCGCAATGCACTTTGAGGCAGTGGTACAAGCATCATCGCAGTGCACTTTGAGGCAGTGCCACAAGCATCATCGCAGTACACTTTTAGGCCAGTGCCACAAGCCTCATCGCAGTACACTTTGAGGCAGTACCACAAGCCTCATCGCAGTGCACTTTGAGGCAGTACCACAAGCCTCATCGCAGTGCACTTTGAGGCAGCGCCAAAAGCATCATCGCAGTGCACTTTGAGGCAGTACCACAAGCCTCATGGCAGTGCACTTTGAGGTCGGTGCCACAAGCCTCATCGCAGTGCACTCTGAGGTCAGTCCCACAAGCCTCTTCACTGTGCACTCTGAGGTCAGTGCCACAAGCATCATCACAGTGCACTTTGATGTCGGTGCAACAAGCCTCCTCGCAGTGCACTTTGAGGCAGTACCACAAGCCTCATCGCAGTGCATTTTGAGGTCGGTGCCACAATCCTCCCCGTGTGCTTTGAGATTAGTGCCACACACCTCCTCACAGTGTACTTTGAGGTCGGTACCACAAGCCTCCTCTCTCTGGGCTTTGAGGTCAGTGCCACAATCGTCCTCGAAGTGCACTTTGAGATCAGTGCCAAACCTCAAGCAACCTTGCCATGAACTGTAAGGTCAGTGCCACAAGCGTCCTCGCAGTGCACTTTGAGGTCGGTGCCACAAGCCTCATTGCAGTGCACTTTGAGGGCAGTGTCACAATCCTCCCCATGCGCTTTGAGATCAGTGCCACACACCTCCTCACAGTGTACTTTGAGGTCAGTACCACAAGCCTCCTCGCTGTGGGCTTTGAGATCAGTGCCACAAGCATCCTCGCAGTGCACTTTGAGGTCGGTGCCACAAGCCTCCTCACAGTGCACTTTGAGGCAGTACCACAAGCCTCATTGTAGTGCACTATGAGGCCAGTGCCACAAGCATCATTAAGGTACACTTTGAGGCAGTGCCACAAGCCTCATCGTAGTGCACTTTTAGGTCGGTGCCACAATCCTCCCGGTGCGCTTTGAGATCAGTGCCACACACCTCCTCACAGTGTACCTTGAGGTCAGTACCACAAGCCTCCTCGCTGTGGGCTTTGAGGTCAGTGCCACAAGCATCCTAGCCGTGCACTTTGAGATCAGTGCTAAACTTTAAGCATCCTTGCCATGAACTGTAAGGTCAGTGCCACAAGCGCCCTCGCAGTGCACTTTGAGGCAGTGCCACAAGCCTCATCGCAGTACGCTTTAAGGCAGTACCACATGCCTCATCGCAGTGCACTTTGAGGGCAGTGTCACAAGCCTCCTCGCTGTGGCCTTTGAGGTTAGGGCCACAAGCCTCCTCACAGTGCACTATGAGGTCACTGCCAAACCTCAAGTCTCCGTGCAGTGCGCTTTGAGGTCGGTGCTACAAGCCTCCTCACAGTGCACCATGAGGTCACTGCCAAACCTCAAGCCTCCGTGCAGTGCGCTTTGAGGTCGGTGCCACAAGCCTCGTAGCAGTGTGTTTTGAGGTCAATGCCACAAGCCTCTTCACTGTGTACTTTAAGGTCAGTGTCACAAACCTCCTCGCCGTGGGCATCTACAGAAGTGCAACACATAAAAACGATGGATTTAGGCCCATATCTCTGAACTGGGGTGAATGTATGACATTGTTCTGCATTCTGTCCATCAATTGTTCGGTTTGCATTTGTCACCCCGAGGGGGGCGGGTAATGCCAGACATGGGTCTCTTCTCTCCATGCCACTGGGGTCAAGCTATCCTGGCTGAAGAGGTGTGAAACCCCAAAACAGGTCCCAGGATGCTTGTTTCCAGTCCAGGGAGGACTTGGCCTGGCAGTTCGGTCTGGACTGTTCCCATTGGGTGCAGGGTCAAGACTGATTTGCATATGGCTGGGTTCAAACTGTAATGGCATGGGTAGCAAGAAAACGATGGATTTAGGCCCAGATCTCTGTACTGGGGTGAATGTATGACATTGTTCTGCATTCTGTCCATCAATTGTTGTTTTGTCATTGGTCAGACGTCAAACTGCATGCACACAGTATTACACTAATGGAGTCAGTCATGGGGTGGTACCTCAGCTGTTCCAACAGACCTTAGTAGCAAGGATGGAGTCCCTATCAACTCTAGAGGTGGTGCTGTGCACACTCCCTACAGGCCAGGGCCGGGGACGATGAATGCAGGGGTTAGACCCAGGCCCCTCCTATGCTCACCTGTGGTGGATGTCTAGCAGTCAATGCCCAGGTGCTATGGGTTTCTTTAGAATGAAGAATGTTTTTAATACCCACCCAAATTAACATACACTCACATGTGAACGAAGATTAAACTAGAGACAAACAGAAGCCATTACAAAGTGCTGACCCCAAACAAGTGGCTCACCAACCGGTACCTGCCAATAGGGTTTGATGGGCCTAATGTTATGCATGGGGCTCAATGTTTGCTAATGGTCCAGTGTTACTCTGTGTGTTCAATCTACATGAAAAGCCAAGAGCTGTTAGATGATCAATGTACATCAACAGCCCAGTGTTATCCTATGCGCTCAATGTTTGTCAACGGCCCAATCATACCCCATGTGCTCAATCTCAGTCAATGGTGCAGTGTTCTCCTCTTTGCTCAATGTTAGTCAATGGTGCAGAATTATCCTCTTTGCTCAATGTTAGTCAATGATGCATTATTATCCTCTTTGCTCAATGTCAGTCAATGGTGCAGTGTTCTCCTCTTTGCTCAATGTTAGTCAATGGTGCAGTGTTCTCCTCTTTGCTCAATGTCAGTCAATGGTGCAGTGTTATCCTCTTTGCTCAATGTTAGTCAATGGTGCAGTGTTCTCCTCTTTGCTCAATGTCAGTCAATGGTGCAGTGTTCTCCTCTTTGCTCAATGTTAGTCAATGGTGCAGTGTTCTCCATTTTGCTCAATGTCAGTCAATGATGCATTATTATCCTCTTTGCTCAATGTCAGTCAATGGTGCAGTGTTCTCCTCTTTGCTCAATGTCAGTCAATGGTGCAGTGTTCTCCTCTTTGCTCAATGTTAGTCAATGGTGCAGTGTTCTCCTCTTTGCTCAATGTCAGTCAATGGTGCAGTGTTCTCCTCTTTGCTCAATGTCAGTCAATGGTGCAGTGTTCTCCTCTTTGCTCAATGTCAGTCAATGGTGCAGGGTTCTCCTCTTTGCTCAATGTTAGTCAATGGTGCAGTGTTCTCCTCTTTGCTCAATGTCAGTCAATGGTGCAGTGTTCTCCTCTGTTCTCAATGTCAGTCAATGGTGCAGTGTTCTCATCTTTACTCAATGTCAGTCAATGGTGCAGTGTTCTCCTCTTTGCTCAATGTTAGTCAAGGGTGCATTATTATCCTCTTTGCTCAATGTTAGTCAATGGTGCAGTGTTCTCCTCTTTGCTCAATGTCAGTCAATGGTGCAGTGTTCTCCTCTTTGCTCAATGTCAGTCAATGGTGCAGTGTTCTCCTCTTTGCTCAATGTCAGTCAATGGTGCAGTGTTCTCCTCTTTGCTCAATGTTAGTCAATGGTGCAGTGTTCTCCTCTTTGCTCAATGTCAGTCAATGGTGCAGTGTTATCCTCTTTGCTCAATGTTAGTCAATGGTGCATTATTATCCTCTTTGCTCAATGTTAGTCAATGATTCAGTGTTCCCCTCTTTGCTCAATGTTAGTCAATGGTGCAGTGTTCTCCATTTTGTTCAATGTCAGTCAATAGTGCAGTGTTCTCCTCTTTGCTCAATGTCAGTCAATGGTGCAGTGTTCTCCTCTTTGCTCAATGTTAGTCAATGGTGCAGTGTTCTCCTCTTTGCTCAATGTCAGTTAATGGTGCAGTGTTCTCCTCTTTGCTCACTGTCAGTCAATGGTTCAGTGTTCTCCTCTTTGCTCAATGTTAGTCAATGGTGCAGTGTTCTCCTCTTTGCTCAATGTCAGTCAATGGTGCAGTATTATCCTCTTTGCTCAATATTAGTCAATGGTGCAGTGTTCTCCTCTTTGCTCAATGTCAGTCAATGGTGCAGTGTTCTCCTCTTTTCTCAATGTCAGTCAATGGTGCAGTGTTCTCCTCTTTGCTCAATGTTAGTCAATGGTGCAGTGTTCTCCATTTTGCTCAATGTCAGTCAATGGTGCAGTGTTATCCTCGTTGCTCAATGTTAGTCAATGGTGCAGTGTTCTCCTTTTTGCTCAATGTTAGTCAATGGTGCATTATTATCCTCATTGCTCAATGTTAGTCAATGGTGCAGTGTTCTCCTATTTGCTCAATGTTAGTCAATGGCCAAATATTATCCTATATGCTTAATGTTAATTAATGAACAACGTGCAGTGGTGCACCCAGAGATATAACAGTCCACAAATCTTCAACTGTGTTTAAGTGACATCCATATACCTAGGCCAGGTCTGGCAGCGATTTGGAATTGATCCAATATTGAATAGGGCTATAGTGTCCCCCAACTGATACCTGAACCCGTATCACATCCACACAAAGTCACATCACATCTTCTGTGCTTCTCCATGGCCTACGAATGTGGATGTCACTGAATAGCATTTTGTCAGACACGGCCAATGAATATGGATACTGTTAATATCAACCCGTGGAATCAGGAATTTAATGATGATTAAGACATAAAACCCCTGATGAAGTTCAAATGTCTTTTTGAACGAAACGTGTTGGCTGGATGTTCGTTTGCTGGATGTTATGCATCATATGAGAATCAAATGAAAGAAAATATTTGTAAACAGAATTGAAGATTTGTGGACTGTTATATCTCTTGGTGCACCATTCCACTTTGATCTGAAGTTGGTTCTGCTTGGCAGCGGTATCATACAACAGCTGCTCCTGGATAAGAAATGCCCCAGGCTCTAATTGATTGGAACTGTGTGAGAGGTGCGGTTAACAGATCTGTGGTTGGTGTTTGTTTTCTTTGCATGTTAATGTTAATTAACATCCATTGTCAGGGCCACTAGAATTATGCAATTTGCAGTCACGATGTTTTCAGAACAATCATGGATTTGATGCACTTACCACATGATCAATCTTCTTTTGCATAATTTTCAGGTTTTAACAATAAAAATATTGTTTGTAGCTAAAAGTGAACACAAGTTACTAAAACTCTACCATATGTGATTGCACGCAGTAGCAGGCCTTTCCTCACACAGCGGCAGGTCACTTTTCAGTTGCTGATTACTGTATTTAGGTGTTAAACCTATATTAATATGATGAAACCTTTCATTATACAATATTAACATGTATAACAAGCATTTACAATGCAACGGTCTCGCCTTTGCAAAAGTTAGAGCTATTGGCATTGTATGACAACATTTTTATTTATGTGTTGGTTTTGAAAACAGATAAATAAATGGCATTGCCATTACAATGCTCATAGCTTAATCTCTCGCAAATGCGAGACCTATTGCATTTACACCCACACACACACACACAGACACACACGCACAGAGCCACACTCACAGAGCCACACACACAGAGAGCCACACACGCACAGAGAGACACACACACACACAAACACGCACAGAGCCACACACGCACAGAGCCACACACACACAGAGCCACACAAACACACACGCACAGAGCCACACACACAGCCACACAGAGACAAACACAGCCACACACACACATTGAACAGGATGAGTCGAGGAGCTCCCCCGGGCTGCTCCTGTAAGCGTAGCTAGGTATTCCTAAGGGGCTTCTAATGTAGGGGTAGCGAGGAATTCCTCTTGGGCTGCTCCTGTAGGGGTAGCGAGGTATTCCTGCTGGGCTGCTTCTGTAGGGGTAGTGAGGTACTCTCGCTGGGCGGCTCCTGTAGGAATACCAAAGTACTCCTTCTAGGCTGCTCCTGTAGGAGCAGCGAGGTTCTCCCGCTGGGTGCTCCTGTAGGGACAGCAATGTACTTATACTGGCCCGCTTCTGTAGGGGTACCGAGGTACTCATGTCGGTTTGCAACTGTAGGGGAAAGTAGGTAATTCTCTTGGGATGCTCCTGTAGAGCTATCTAGGTTCTCACGCTGGGCTGCCTCTGTAGGGATAGTGAGGTGCTCCCCATTGGCTTCTCCTGTAAGCGTAGCTAGGTATTCCCACAGGGCTGTTAATGTAGGGGTAGCAAGGTATTCTTCTTGGGCTGCTCCTGTAGGGGTAGCAAGGTACTCCTGCTGGGCTGCTTCTATAAGGGTAGCGAGGGACACTCGCTGGGCGGCTCCTGTAGGAACACCAATGGACTCCTTCCGGGCTGCTCTTGTAAGGAATAGCGAGGTTCTCCCGCTGGGCTGCTCCTGTAAGGGCAGTGAAGTACGTACAATGGCCCGGTTCTGTAGGGGTTGCGAGGAACTCCTGCCGGCTGCATCTGTAGGAGTAGCTCTGTATTCCTTTTGGGTGGCTCCTATAGAGGTAGCTAGGTACTCCCGCTGGGCTGCTTCTGTAGGGGTAGTGAGAGATGTACCTGCCCGTGGTATGGCTGTACTTGTCATGCGTGCTATCACTGTGGTAGTACCTGTTGTACGGAGAGGACCTTCTGGGACATTTGGGTGTAATTTCCCTATAGAGAGGGCAGACTGGGGTATGAATCTGCTGGGTGGTCATCTGTACCTCTGAGTGAGATGCTTCCTTTAGCTGCAGTGAGGTACTGATAGCCTCTGCTGAGGATGCCTATTAAACCTTTTGTGGGGTCTTCTGCTAGGGTGGGGTACATGCTGCTGGCTTCTGCTACAGGTTTCAGGCTACGGCGGGTTGCAGATAATTGCTGGGGGGTCTTGTGACCAATGTCACCTATGAGTGAGGTACTGCTACGTGTTTGGGGTCTCCTGCTGCACTGTGGTGCTGCTGCTTGTTGAGGGTCACAGGGCGGAGCGAGGAGGTGCTGCTCGCCGGGCGTCTATTGCTGGGATCAGGGAGAGGGTCCCATCTCCACCGAGGGATCTCCCTGGTACCTGTTGGGCGTTCGGTGGGAGGGCGACTTAGTGTATTTTTAGGGGGGTCTTGTGACTCCCGGCGGGGTCTCCTGCTGGGGTAGGATCACGGACCCTGGGCTCAGGTGGGCGCTCTCCGCCGGGACGTACCAGGCCCGGATGCGTATAGGGAGCAGTGGGTCCGGGCTGGTCGCCCGCCATCCCCTGGACGGGGGCAGCACGGGATGAGGGTCAAGAGTTGGGGCTTGGAGCATGGGGACTGCAGACTGGACGTCATTATGTATGCAGCAAGCCCAACAGGGATGAACAGCGAGAACAAGGGAACATGCCAGCAGGACCACTAACCAATGGGGCCGAGGTGTCACCATGGTACCATTGACAGCAACCATTCTTGACCACTTAGCCCATCTGTCACTTTCACCCCCACATTTACAACACCCCCTCGCACTCCAACAACATTACATCCCCGCCTTGACTTCGCGCCTGCACCCTGACCCTTTTAATCTGTCCCGATACTCTCACACTCTGACCTCTAACCCTGCATAGTAATTCAGACACCTGTGTCCCTGTGCTGAGATCTCACTACACTTCCACCCATGCTTTTACTCCCTTGCTCTCGGCCCCCTGATCAGTACTTTCTTGCACCCCTCTAACCTTCCGCTCCTGAGTTCACCCTTGAACTCAGGCCTCCTCGCCCTGTGCTGTGATCCTTTCACCTTTGCCCTTGACCCGTGCGCTCGTCACTGTTCACCCTGCACTCCGACATCTTGCCTGCTAGTCCTCCTGTCTCACGTATGAGCCCCTTCCGGTCTAGTATGTTTACACTCCGCTCAGCGCCTTGCAGATTTCTCAGCCCCTGTCATTCCTCCAATGCCACCTGGCAGCCTCTCCCCGCTGAGTCTGTGTCCCTCTCTCCTGTTGCCCCGTACACCCTCCTTCCTTGTGGTTGAAACCCGACCTCTCCCTATCTCTGAATGGCAATCTCGCCTGTTCTTTGGTGTCTCTCAGTCTCTCCCAGCAGTCTCCCCTCTGGCAGCCTCTCTCTCCCTGAGCTCTCCTTGTCTCGGGTCAGTGGGCTGGCATCCCACCTCCTGGAGACATCTCTGGACACACGGCACAGAGGCAGATGGCGTGAAGGGCCAGTAAGGTTAATAATCAAAGGAGTGGGGCTCTGGTGGGCCTATGCCCACCCCCCCTCAGAGTGTTCCTTAGCGAAGCAGGAAGTTGGGGGTCCATGTTGATCACACCTTTCATCCAAGAGAAGCGGGAACGGGTGCCGCTGACCCCAATGCTCTGAGCAAGCTTCAAAACCGAGATAAAACTCTTTAAAGAGCGCCTAAATTGAAAAAGCATCCAAGGCTCTTCTATACACCGCAGCATATAAAAATAAAAACAAACACGGCAATCTAAGCATGTTACAGTTATAATAATTTTATACAAACTGTTTCCAGGGCACAGTCAGATGGTATGACGCGCACACAAACTCGGTCTAAAACAAGTCGGCCTGGAGCACAGAACAGCCTTGGAAGAGACGTGGGAGGGCAGGAGTGTGACGCCATGAGCGTGCACGTTGGCATTCCCTGCGGCTCGTGCCGGCGCGTCTCTCGCGCTTCTGTGTCCGGCTCGCTTGTCTCTTGGGTATGGCGTGCGGAGAAGGGGCATTACCTCATGTGCCCCTTAAAGAAACCACAGAATGTACAGGTCATCTCAGCCTCCGCAGCTTTGAGTGGACCCTACGGCGTTATGCTCGCTTTGAGCCCAGCAAGGCGCCCCAGGACAGTGAAACGCCAGGTTCCAGCGCCAAGGCAGCCTCTTGGAAGGTGAGGGATATCAGCGGTAAAGGATATATGGCAATAGAAGCTTGGTTTGAATTTTTCTTTACATTCTGTAATGTCGTGTGCGTTTTAAAAGGTGGCATACATGCAGAACCCTTTTGAGAGCATGGTTAGAACGCTTCAGACGCAAAGCCCCAGTGACAGCTAGAGCTTGACCCTCAGTGAGGAGAGTTACTGTGAGTGGAAGTTAATTTGTAAAAGAAAAAGTGCTGGGGGCTCAACGTCTTGCTCAGAAACCCGTGGCCGAACCTATTTAAGACCTGGGGTTCAGGTGAATACCGAGGCTGCTTAACCTCGATTCTGCCTCTTTATTACACCACGGCCAGTTTATCTCAATGTTGGTGCAGGCTCTGTTAAATCCCTGCTTTCCTCCGATTACTGTTTTTTCCGTCCTTGTCTTCTTCATTCCGTCCCATCTTTTGTGGGTTTCTTGCTCTTGCTCCAAATTTAATGAATACAATCGTAAGCGCATTGTTGAACAAGTCAGCCTAGAGCGCAGAACAGCCTTGGAAGAGACGCGGGAGGGCAGGAGAGTGACGCCGTGAGCGTGCATGTTGGCGTTCCCTGCGGCTCGTGCCGGGCCGCCAAAGCTACAACAAGCTGTTCACTGTTTCTGAGAAGCGCGTCTTAGAAGCGCGTTCAAAGACCGGAGTCTGCTCGTGCACCGGTCTGTACCACTTGGAAGGCAACAGAACCACAATAAGTCTCGCTGGCTACAGCGCTGCAAGCTGCAATGCCAGGCGAGACCTAAAAATTAGAAAATAATGAAGTAATGCTGTTTCAAAATGTGTTTTCTTTCTCCGCATAGTTTCTTTTCTTGCCGCATAATTTAGTCAACCCTGCAGCATAGTTGTGTCCTCTCTTGCTGCATAATTCCAGTGGCCCGTAGCCCATTGTGATCTCATTCCAGTTTCAGCACCATGGATAGCAGATTCCCAATCCCTTGTCTCCAAACTTCCTTCCATGTCTTCCTGCTGGAATGTCTGTGGTTGGGGGATTTCAAGGCTTGTGGGTGGGCAGAGGTTTGTGTTGTGTCCAAAGGACCCATGGTGATGCAACCTAACCTCCCCAGTCTTTATGCAGGAGGTGGCATTTCCCCCTTGTGAGGCCACGGTATGCACAGCAAGCATAGCAAGCTGCTGATTAGTATGTGGCGATTAAAGCGCCCAACATTACTCTTAAGGTTGCTTGGAAAGCTTGGGAAATAAGCCACTCCCAAAAGAGAACACAAAATCTTTCATAATAAAGCGGATAAATACATTTTGAGGATTTTCATAAACACCAGGGTGTTGATTTTTCTACAGAGATTGGGAGAATTCCACAGAGCAGCTGCTAAAGTTGCAAAAGTTATACCACCCAACCTGGCTATACTAGGGTACCGCCGCTGGCTATACCGGGGTACTGCCATCCCAACCTGGAAATACTGGGGTACCGCCAGCCCAACCTGCCCATACCAGGGTACAGCCAGCCTAACATGGTAATATCAGGATACCGCCAGCCCAACCTGTCTATATTGGGGTACCGCCAGCCCAACCTGGCCATACCGGGGTGCTGCCAGCCCAACCTGCCAATACTGGGGTACCACCAGTATGTCGGATATACCTGGAGGACATATTCTGATGGGAATCAGGTGCTTCTGGGCGCTAACAGGGGTATTGCCTGCATTGCTTTAAGAGCTGCATGGGATATTTTAAAATACATTTTCCATTTACCAATCAGGCAGTGCAGCTTCTTATCTGAGGCCCAAGTTATCCTTCGGACCGTTCCAAACAAATATTCTGCTTGATGGTGCATCATTTGAAGGTGAAGAAACTTATTCATGCTAGTTGCTTGTCATCATAATACGACTGGAATATCGACCTACAAAAATACCACATCCACTACACTGCCTACCACTACATTGTCAATGTGTGTATACGTAGTATTCTTGCCTCCACACAAACTTCCTTTGACTCACCTTGCGATGGAGTGGTAGCGCCCATACAGTAAAAGAGGCCCTTCTGCGGGTGAGTATTTCTACTGCGATACAGTGGCTGAACACCAATCTTGCCTAAATAAGGAGCACTGATGTAATTTACTACTTTTGATCCTATGCCAGCAGAAAAGGATGTACGTCGCCCCTCCCTCAAGAGATAGAACATGACTTTATGGAAGGTTGTAGAAGAAACAACATCTTCCATGCACGTCTGCGTGAGCTGGCCAGCACCTGTAAGTTTGTCAAGTTTGAGGAGCAGACGCAAGCCAACATTACCAGGTGGCCATTCTGCGAAGCTGAGACGACTCATGCTATGGAAAGCGACCCTGAAAGTGCAGATCCTACTCACGCTTGGACGCTTACATGAACTGTCTGAGGTCCGTGCATCCCACATGGAGGCTGCCTTGGACCGGGTCTTCCGACTCTGGCAAACCGATGCAAGGTGAGGACCCAGATGTAGGATAATGACTCTTCCCATCCAGACCAGCTGGACCATCGAAGGAAGATGAAGGACATGTCCATGTCATTGCAATCATCGCCAAAGAAGAAGTGCTCTATTTGTTTCCGGTCGTTGTATTTGGTGAGGCTTCTGTTGATGATTTTCTCTGAGATCTTGGCTGGGATTGGTAGCAGGGAGGTTGGTCTGTAATTGGCAAACGTTGCAGGCGGCCAAATGAGACATAATCGGCCGAACGTCCGTATGAGGGCTGCTATCCTAGCTGCCAGTCTCATCCTTGTCAGTGATGATAAGCTGATACTCACCCTTTACTCAGAACAACTTCCCAAGCACTTGTGAGCCGTCCTCTGGCGCATCCGTGATAGTGGTCTGCCGCACCGAAGAAAGTGCGATTTCCTGACATTGAACTTCAAGTGTTTTGGCGACCAGCTCTAGGCGCAGGGCCTCATGTCAAATAAGGTCCATGATGTCAAATCCCCACAGTGAATGTCTGAGGCCAGCAGTTTCTATTGATATTAACATACTGCAGGAGATAAATTCAAATCTCACATCTCCGACCACGCGCCAAGAGATGTCTTAAGGGCTGATACTGCGTGGGAATGGACGGGGGATCCGCGCTCACAGCACCGCTGTCAGCTAAAACCACCATTAAACTCTATGACCCCGGAAGGCCCAGGGTGGATCTACCGGGGTTGTTGCTGCTGTTCATCGAGAGCCAATCAGTGAGGAGTAGGCCCCAATCGCCTCTGTTACCACCACAGAATGACCTGCGGTGGAACCACCCCTTTCACCTCTTTCTATATGGCCATGGGTTCCAGGTGTGCAAGGATAACAAACATCTGTGCTGCTGATGAAAAGTATCTTATTATCAAAAGACAAAGGCTCCTGTGGACACTTAATGAATTAATCTCAATGTATATGAGCACAATGGCAATATATTGGGTTATAGTGATATTGGAGAGAGAAGGAAGCAAATACACCTCTGATTTGTTTTTGAATCAAAAATATTTATATAATCCTTGAAATGAAATACTGTTGCAAAGTAATACATTTGAACATATAGTTCTGAGTGAAAGGTGTCCCAGTGAAAAACGGAACCTAGAAAATTTGTGACATAAATGTGAAATATAAACAAGGTTTCTAATGCTTCATGTAAATGACCATTTACATATATATGTACATTATACAGAGCTAGATTCAGTGATCCGTGCTGGTGAACAATGGCTTGTTTATGCAATTTGTCAACGGCGTTTCGACCCTGTGTGCAGTGTAGGGCCTCTCGACCCATGATCGTTGGGACACCTAAGAGAAGATGAGGAATAATGCCAGTATGTGGCTCATTTTAAGCAACTGGTATTATGTGGTGGAACTAAGGTTACATTTGTATAGCACCTGACTCAGACCCGCTGGGAGGAAATATGCATCTTCAGGAGGACGCCTTGACCAGAGAGTAGAAGAAATGTACCTCTGAAGGAGTACGCCCTGACCATATAGTAGGCAAAATGTGCATCTGCAGGAGTGCGCCTTGACCAGAGAGTAGGAGTTTCTCGACACCGACAAGCATGTGGAGGACATGCTGGTCTGCTGTCTTCATGCCAAGTGACAAGGCAAGGAAGACGCAGCACTGATCAATGCTGAGGAAACACCCAACAAACCGTGGGCCGGAGTGAGTGCTGCGCTAACCTGGATCGTTGCCCTGCTCTCACCCTCCGTATAGGTCATACTCTGACTGGAGAAAGTACCATCCATTGAGGGATCCTGAATGAGAGCCACATGGACAATGACTGACCGTGCCATGGAAGCATCTTCAGTCACTGACAAACACACAGCCAAAGTAACACCTCATGACCCAATGGGAAGGTTGACCTTCTTATGACTACCCTAAAAAGGTGATCTGCATTGTAGAAATAGCAACAGGCAATACTGATTGGCCAGCTGCAGTTTTTAAGAGAAGACCCCAGCGTGCCGCTTGCATCCACGTATAACAGACCAGCCTTAGAGTTCTTCGGTGCACAGGGAGTTG
The DNA here is from genome assembly GCF_964263255.1 of Lissotriton vulgaris. NCBI lineage: Eukaryota > Metazoa > Chordata > Amphibia > Caudata > Salamandridae > Lissotriton > Lissotriton vulgaris. The sequence goes on from NC_141698.1 coordinate 35,265,304, forward strand.
ACCCAGTCCCCACTCACCCCTGATCCAAGCCTAGTCAGTGGCCACAGTGGTTGACCCAGTCCCCACTCATCCATGATCCAAGCCCATAGTCAACGGGCACAGCGGTTGACCCAGTCCCCACTCACCCATGATCCAAGCCAATAGTCAACGGACACAGCGGTTGACCCAGTCCCCTCTAACCCGTGATCCAAGCCCGTAGTCAATGACCACAGCGGTTGACCCAGTCCCCACTCACCCCTGATCCAAGCCTAGTCAGTGGCCACAGTGGTTGACCCATTCCCCACTCACCCCTGATCCAAGCCTAGTCAGTGGCCACAGCGGTTGACCCATTCCCCACTCACCCCTGATCCAAGCCAAGTCAGTGGCCACAGTGGTTGACCCAGTCCCCACTCACTCATGATCCAAGCCCGTAGTCAATGGACACAGCGGTTGACCCAGTCCCCACTAACCTGTAATCCAAACCCATAGTCAGTGGCCACAGCGGTTGATCGAGTCCCCACTCACAGACAATCTAAGTCCGTAGTGGCCACAGCTCTTGACCCAGTCCCCTCTAACCCGTGATCCAAGCCCGTAGTCAAAGGTCATTGTGTGGTCCTGAGATGGCAAAATGTTGTTTCTAGTCAAATGGTTCAAAAGTTACTAAAAACGATGCAACAAGTGATGCCGCACAATGAAAGGCCCTTTGTTAATGTTGACTGGTCATCTTTCTGTAGCTTATTGCTATATTTACTTGTTAAACTGGTACTAAAGAGGTTCACGTAATGCTCAGACAGTGTAATGAAGTTTAAAATTGACAAAATAAGGAAGTAATACTATCACAAAATGTGCTGCATAATGCCGCATACGTTTTCTTTCCTTGCCGCATAATTTACTCAACCCTGCAGCATAATTTGTTACTCCACTGCCCCCTAATTATAGTGGCCCTGGTGACAGGGAAGTGACAGAGTCACAAAGAGTGGGACAAATAACCTGGCACCCCAGGAGAGGGGGGCGAAATCTTTTTCTTACACCCAAGAAAACAATCTCATCCCATTAAGTTTGTTTTACTGCCAGAATGTTTCCAAATAACACATAAAAGGCTCCTATTAAGACGAATACCTGTCTGTTGCGTAACGCAATCCAAGACTTTCAACACACAAAACCATTTCCCTGACTTTTAACACACAAAGGGGCATATGTATCAAAGGATCATAGAGAATCGCTATTTGAGAATCGCAAAACGCTATGTATGTAGGATTTGCAAATAATTTTGCGAATCCTACATATTCCTTAATTGCAAATCGCAAATTGCGATTCGCAATTAAGGAATACCTCCCCATTCATTCGTATGGGTCTAGAGGCCCATACGAATGAATGGGAAGACATTCTCAATTTGCGATTCTCATTTAGAGGATCGCAAATTGGGAAAGCAATTTCAAGGGTGCTAGGGTGTCAAAAGGACACCCTGTTGCACCCCTGAAATGTGCATGTGTGCACATGTGGCACACATACATGCCCTAAGGGCGGTGAAGTGGTGTGGCTCACTGGTTAGAGACGGCAGACCCGTAAGCAGAGGACAGCCCGGGACCAGGGTTCGATTCCCGACGCGGCAGGGTCGTGGACCAGGATCAGCGGGCTCGATAATTCTCGCCTTGGTGCCTACTCCAGTCAGGGACCACACTCGGCAACTCTGGGCATTAGCTTGTCTCATCTTCACAACGGCCCCCCCAGACCACCGGGGATGCTTGGTCGCACCTTAGAGATACCCATTAGGGACCATCTCTCAGGGTGAGCCAGGACGGCTTCCCCATCGGTCGAAGCGTGTAGATACTCCTCCGGGAGTCGATTATAGCGCTATATAAACCCACAATTAAATTAAATTAAATTATGTGCGCCACATGGCACTTTGAAAAATCCAAAAAAGTGCATTTTTCAAAGAAATCGCAAATTACCACCAACTTGAAGTTGGTGCTAATTTGTGATTTCTTAAGCAGAAATCGCACAACTTGGGTGCTTATTACGTTGCATTTAAGGAATCGCAATTTGCGATTCCTTAAATGCTTTAGCAAAATAAGGAATCGCAAATTTCGCGATTCCCAATTTTGCGAGGACCTTTTGGGATGATACATCCCAAAAGACTTTTTCATGTTCGGAAATGGGCTGATTCAGAGAATCGACCCGTTTGCGAACGGGAAATGGGGTTCATAGATATGCCCAAAAGCCATTGCCTTTTCAAACAATTCAAACAGTAAATTTAATTTAGTCAGTGTCAGTAAAAGGTACCAGGGACACGTACCCTTTCACTCTGAGTTACCCCTAAGCCTGTAACAACATTTCTATTCCTCTTGCATATTTTGAGCAATTTTGTGTAACACAAATTATGGGAAAAGTCGGACACTAGGGACCATAAAATGTGCACATTGTTTTGCTACTAAGGGCTGGTTTGGGCACAGTAAATGTGTTTGAGCAGTAATTGTGAGAGACATATTCTCTGCAAAACAGTCAACTGGCTGGAACTCAAGTGAAATATGGACGCAGCTTTGCTCTCGCGCTCAATTTTTACTCGAGCTACCTTAATATTCATGTACTTTACACGTAACTTTCCATAATTTCAAAGGATTTCACGTCATTTAGAGAAAAAAGGAAGTGATTTTGCACACTCTTAGGGACTTATTTTTCAGCCTTGTGGGCTGGCGGCGCGTCACGCGTAATATGGGAAAAAGTGACGTACTGGCGGCGCAAGGGGCTTGTAAATAAGCCCCTAATTAGTTAATACATTCCGGGGCATATTTACAAGGACATTGTGCCACGGGAGCGTCACTTTTTGTGGCGCAATGCCCTGCTTCATATTTAGAAGGCGGCATTAAGCCACTTTGTATGGGCGTGCAATGGGTATTACAACAACAATAGAAGGGGGCTCCCCGTAGGGTATCTTAAAGATATAGGCAGGCCAAGGGGGAAAGACAACTGTATAAAGAAAGTTAGAAGGTACCCTGCCAGTTATTTATAGAGGTCCCAACTGGGGGATCCTACTGTGATAAAGTGAGGGGGTGATTAACTCAGAGGCTGAGGCTGCACAGGACAAAACTAAGTCATTCCAACCAAAATAGACAACATGTTGTGAAAAAATACATATTTTTTTATTATTTTCTTTATTCTTAAATATATTCAAAAGACATACATATATAAATTTAAATAATCAGTGATATTTCATAAAATACATAAGCAAAATTCTTTTCAGGATTAGGGCCTGCCCACACTTCAATCAATCTACCACACTCATTCACACAGGGAGTTTCCTAGCTACAATAGGGACATTCGACTCTCATTCATTCATTCTTATAGTCCTGGCGCAGGCAACAATAGATATTAAATAAGTTGCCTAAAACGGGGGGTTAAACCAGGAGGATGGTATTAATACGGGTCCTGATGTTTTCTTGGAATGGTTGCCGTATTCCTGGGACAACGTGCCGACGCGCGTTTCGGTGGAAGGCCAATGTGGCCACACCTTCGTCAGGGCCAAGGTAGTATGCTGGGCAGGGGTAAGGAGTAAAAAATCTAGAAGTAAAAGAATCATGTCTTAGTGCTACAAATTTTTTATATAAATGGATACAACAAGAGACATATGCTATCATTTCATTTGCTTAAATTTCCATCACTCTACCAAACAATTTTGAAAAGAGTTGATTCAATATATGCCAGGATGACATTTTCGACACTGTGCATAAACAGACCACCTAAAGACACTCCCCAAGTCAGAATTCCCTATTTCGTGGAATCCAAAGAAGGCATACAGATAGCCTTAGCCAAATGAATAGTAGCATTAATTTACAACAACATATACAGTCACACACATTTTTTAATCTCACATACTCAGTTTCATCCACCTTAGACCTCTAGTTTCACCAAGACAGTTTCTCATTTGTTTTTTTTAAAGAAATAACAGAAGGTTGCTGATGGAAAAAGACAGAAATCATTTACGACAAAGGGATAGCCAGATTGCATTATCTGCCTAAAACAGATTATGGCTATTTGGTACATACTATAAGACCCGATAGTTCACTTTGATAAATGTTACCTGTTTAGGTCATTGGAGACTCCTACGAACTAAGTGTCATCTTCACCATTTTTAGGAGGGGGTAAGTTTCTTTTGTCACCTTAATGAGAAGGTACATTCAGTCACCAATTGCAATCAGAAATTGATTGAACTCTCTCATATACTAGATAAAGAAATATTCATTTACCCAAGATTAAGGAGTCCACCCGTGGCCCCTCCTATAGGGTTATCAGATCAATTGATTCGGATGAATCCTATCACTTCGGACAGACAGAAATATCAGGTCCTTCTGGGTATAGAGAAGATAGGAGGATTAAATACGCCATCCATTCGTTTTTTAACGGGATAGTCACGCTATACCATTGATAAGAACATTAGTATAAAGATCTACCTTTCGGTTTGTTGCTCAGTTAGTTAGTTATAGCTTCTTCGTTAAATGCTGACGGGCATCAGGATGAGGGATAGTAGCTAGATATTCCTATTAATAACATGGCACAATAATGCGTATTTGTTAGTTTCGAGGTTTGCCCATATTGCTGTAATTTAAACCCCGGGATTCATCTATGTTTTATTACCTGTATTTTCTAATCCTTTATTTTCGATGCCATAGATCGGGTAAAGAGATATATAGTGCGTCTGGTATCTCCGTAACTAATACACACAAAGAAACAAATGGAAATAACGGGAGTAGTTAAACATCTCTTCTCTTGCTGTTATGAGACCCAGGTGGCACACTTTAATGCCAGAGTCAGTTTTAAAATAACTCGTTTGTTACTTTCCATGATGTGAGTTTCCCCCGAAGTTTAGTGAGGAAAGGGCAGATGCACAAATTAACACGAGCCCATTGGTGTGGAGAGATTTCAAATAGACCCTTCCCAGATATGGAACAGTAACTCGGAGATGTATGAGCAAGGGCTATACATCTAAGAAAACTCATTGGTTTACTGCGCAGTAGTCGCAATCACAGTATTTACCTTCAGAGTTAATTCGAGCCCGGCTTTAATTTATGGATTCCACCGACAGAGTTTTAGAACCATCGCGGGGGACCGCATCCGCGGGTTCCTAAACAAGGGCGAGAAAAGATACAAACGCCCGTTAAGCAGTGTTTTTTACCCACGTAGTTTTACAGGTTAACATCCCTCTTTACTCGCTCTTCCGCGCTTACCGTCTAATAGTCGGTCGTTTTCTTTCGATGGGGTTCCGCCGGCTGCCTCGGTCGGCCAGCTTCGTGATACAGGACACTCGCCTGTGCGTTTTGAGTTTGGATTTAAATACGCCTTATTTCGCGCTATCGCCAACACTCCACAGCTGTGCCCCGTAATTGGTGGACAGTGAAGGAGGACTTCTCGATCTGCATACACCCTCTCCGCCATCTTGGTTAAACCAACATTAAGCTGTCGATCGGCTGTTAGCGGTAACAAAGCCAATCCACAAACCGGGTCCGCCATATTATGTAAACCTATTGATCTAAGGTTTGATCCCGGATAGAATTATCGTAACTGTATAGCCATATTACGCTGAACCTTTTTATTAATGAAGTTGGATGTTCTAAAAGAGCTAGTTGGCGAAGCCGGATTATGTCATTTTTTAAGGATGTTATATTTAAATAAGAAGGGTAATTGCAGTATATGGCCCATGTCTTCTACGCTTTATAGAATAATTACAAAAGTCACATCGGGTTCTTTTCCATAAAGTTATACTGGGTGTAAGAGTGACATCTTCCATATGGCTGGTTCTCCACGCTTTATAGAATAATTACAAAAGTCACATCGGGTTCTTTTCCATAAAGTTATACTGGGTGTAAGAGTGACATCTTCCATATGGCTGGTTCTCCACATTTCCCATCATATGATACCGTCAATTCTTCAGCATATATACCTTCAGTTAGTCTATAAGATGGCTTGGTGCCACGGACATTCTTCATTTAGCCCTTTTTCCACCGCATTGAGATAAAAAATCCAGAATACCTCCCGTTTTTTTCTTAGGCTTGTGGTATCGGTTCCTGGGTTGGATCTTATTTTTTCCAGGATAAACCATCGAAGCTCTTGCTCTGTGTGGTTATTCTCCATCCAATGGGTTACTAATGGGGCGATCAGCTTTTGGTTCCTGATATTGGATTTATGCTCACCAATTCGTGTCCTGCATTCCCTACCAGTTTCTCCAACATAAGGGAGATTGCAGGGACACAATATCAAGTAGATAATGTTGCTAGTCCGGCAGTTAGTCATATTTTTGTTTCGTATTACAGACACTGTGCGGGTATTTGTGCTTACAGTCCCGCCAATAATGGCTTGTGGGCAAATATGACAAGTCCCACATTTGTGGTTGCCATATATTGGCTCCAAACCAGTGACGGTTGCTTGTCTCTCCATAGGGTTTTCTTGAATCTTACCCCGAACCAGATGGTTTTTAAGGTTGGGGTTCTTTTTGAACGCAAAGATGGGACGATGTAGGTGTATCTTGTCATTTTCCAGATTCAAAAGGTGCCAACTTGAGTTGATCGCTTGCCTTATTTTATGATTCAGTTCTGAATGGCGGGTCACACATACAAGTTGTTTTAGTTTTTCTGGTTCTCTTTCAACAAACATGGCCTCCCGGTCCGTGTATCTCGCTCGTTTGAATGACTCTTTGACGAGTCTAGGTGGATACCCCCGGAATAGTAATTTCTCTTGCAAAATGTCGGCTTGGTTTAAAAAGTCATCCATGTATGTACAGTTCCTTCTAATGCGAAGGAACTGACTGTACGGAATACTGTCCCTCTGACTCCGTGGGTGGTAACTCGCATATTGGAGTAGAGTGTTCCGTGCTGTGGGTTTGGTGTAAAGTGAGACCTTAATGATGTTGTCGTGGTGTTCAATCCAAATATCAAGGAATTCTATTCTGGTAGTGCTCAGGTGGCTGGTAAATCTCAAATTGGCATCCGCCGCATTGATCCACTCAATGAATTCGTGAAGCTGTTCCTCGGCCCCCTTCCAGATAAAGAAAATATCATCGATAAATCTTTTCCAGTTTTTAACATTTTCATAGAAGGGGGCCATTTCATTAAAGACATTGGTTCTTTCGAACTCACCCATGTACAGGCAGGCTATGCTTGGGGCGCAACTTGCTCCCATACTTACTCCAGATGCCTGTCTGTATATGGTGGTATCAAACTCAAAGTAGTTCTCAAATAGAACTATTTTGACACAATCCATAATGAAATCCTTGTTTGTAATTTCAGTGTTCCTAGAGATGACAGTATCAATGGCATCGTACGCTCCTTTCTGGGGTATGTTAGAATACAATGATTCTACATCCAGTGTAACCATGATTTCAGAGTTCTCAAAGAATTGAGTGCCTTCTACCTGCTGAATGAAGTGTCCTGTATCACGCACGTACGATTCAAGTTCAGTCACCATAGGATTTAAAAATTTGTCGATATATTTAGACAATGGTTCGGTGGCTGAACCTATCGTCGAGACAATAGGTCGCAATGGTGGATCCGTACTGCATTTATGGGTCTTGGGTAGCCCATAGATTATGGGTAGTTTGGTGTTATTAGGGGTCAGAAATTCCGCCTCATCCTCACAGATATGGTTCTGTGATACAGCTTTCTGGACCATTTTTAGAATACGCTTTTTTAGGGCGTTTTCAGGGTTGCGAGTGACCCTTATGTAGTGGCCTGATGATGATAGAAGCTCGGTCATTCTCCTTTTATAATCAGCTGTATCAAGTAGTGCGATTCCTCCCCCTTTATCACAAGGTTTTATTGTGATGTCCCGGTTTGTTTCAAGCTCTTTGAGTGCTCTGTTCTCTATGGCTTGCATGTTGGCTTTGGGAATGGGCACATATTTAGTCATTTTGTTTATTTTCCGCATGACTGTTTTTTCAAAGATGTTGACTTCAGGGCCGACCATTTCTAAGGTCGGGGTGAATGAGGATGGTGGTTTGCAACCAGATTTATTTTGGTCATTATTAGGGGGAGGTGCCTCCAAGAAAAATTTCTGAAGTCGGACCTTCCTGAAGAAAAGCTGTAAGTCTTTATTCAGTTCAAATTTACTGAAATTCGCTGATGGAACAAAGGACAGGCCCCTAGATAGAAGTTTGGTAACTGCTGGATCTATACTCTCACTGGACAGGTTGAACACAGGGAGTCCCCTTATGTTCGCCAATATTGATGGTGGCGGGTCTGCACATACATTTGTGGTTGACCCCGACCCTGATGGTAGTTCCTCGTTTGTGGGGCTCTCGACGGTGGTCGGGAATTGCCACGGCGGTTCCCTAAAAAACGGTTCTGATGATGATTACGGTCGAATCCTCCATTCCTATTGCCTCTATTGGTATTGTGACCACGGTTAGAATTGTGGCTTTGGTCATAGCCAGGGTCGTAGCTTGGGTCATACTCATCGGGGGCTTCCCCCTCAGAGTCCGTTGTTTCCGAGAAGGTAGTGACCTTCCTCCCTTGACCCCATCTGGGTGCCTGTCCGCGAGGTGCGTTTTCTTCTTGGGTAGTGTAAAATTCACTTCCCAAATAGGGGTACGCCCTTTCTTGAGTAAACATTCGGATGTCTTTTCTTAACTTTTCTGTTTTCCTTTTAAGCAGATAGTCAGAGAAGGATTCCAACTCAAATTGGATCTCTTCTAATTTTCTCTTCCCCTCGTCTACTGCATCTCCGTCTTTCAGTTTGTCCTCCAGCTCGCGAATTTCTTTATTTAGAATTTCAATGATGGTACGGGCCGTTTCCACAATCAGCATCATCCAGTCCCTGGAGCAACGGTTCGAAATAAGGGCCCATCGCTCCAGGAACTGTCTGATTTCCACGAACATCCCTGGGATGTTTCGGACTCGAAGTCCGATGGGGATCGTGCCTGCTCGTAGATAATCGAGCATAAATTTAGCATGGAGTTCTGTTCTTTTGGTTTTCTTACGGAGATTAAGTAACTTGTTCCAGTCTCCATTTAATCCTCTAGGTACTGTAAATTCTTGGTTACCATCTGTGGGGAGGCCAAGCATCTTGGCATAGTCATCGTCAGTAAACCCAAAAGTTTTTATGGTATCCATTGGTGGTTGTTTAAATGGGTTTAAGTCACGATAGAATATTTAGTCTTATTTATTCAGAACAGGTCTAATTATTCACGAAAGGTCAAAGGCGTTTCACATCTACACACACATTCGTTCTATCTCATTCGTATCTCTCAATCACAGTATCTACTAATTCATTTGGCGTGAGACCCAAGTAACCCCCACAGCTCAAGGCTGTGAGAAACAACAACAATAGAAGGGGGCTCCCCGTAGGGTATCTTAAAGATATAGGCAGGCCAAGGGGGAAAGACAACTGTATAAAGAAAGTTAGAAGGTACCCTGCCAGTTATTTATAGAGGTCCCAACTGGGGGATCCTACTGTGATAAAGTGAGGGGGTGATTAACTCAGAGGCTGAGGCTGCACAGGACAAAACTAAGTCATTCCAACCAAAATAGACAACATGTTGTGAAAAAATACATATTTTTTTATTATTTTCTTTCTTCTTAAATATATTCAAAAGACATACATATATAAATTTAAATAATCAGTGATATTTCATAAAATACATAAGCAAAATTCTTTTCAGGATTAGGGCCTGCCCACACTTCAATCAATCTACCACACTCATTCACACAGGGAGTTTCCTAGCTACAATAGGGACATTCGACTCTCATTCATTCATTCTTATAGTCCTGGCGCAGGCAACAATAGATATTAAATAAGTTGCCTAAAACGGGGGGTTAAACCAGGAGGATGGTATTAATACGGGTCCTGATGTTTTCTTGGAATGGTTGCCGTATTCCTGGGACAACGTGCCGACGCGCGTTTCGGTGGAAGGCCAATGTGGCCACACCTTCGTCAGGGCCAAGGTAGTATGCTGGGCAGGGGTAAGGAGTAAAAAATCTAGAAGTAAAAGAATCATGTCTTAGTGCTACAAATTTTTTATATAAATGGATACAACAAGAGACATATGCTATCATTTCATTTGCTTAAATTTCCATCACTCTACCAAACAATTTTGAAAAGAGTTGATTCAATATATGCCAGGATGACATTTTCGACACTGTGCATAAACAGACCACCTAAAGACACTCCCCAAGTCAGAATTCCCTATTTCGTGGAATCCAAAGAAGGCATACAGATAGCCTTAGCCAAATGAATAGTAGCATTAATTTACAACAACATATACAGTCACACACATTTTTTAATCTCACATACTCAGTTTCATCCACCTTAGACCTCTAGTTTCACCAAGACAGTTTCTCATTTGTTTTTTTTAAAGAAATAACAGAAGGTTGCTGATGGAAAAAGACAGAAATCATTTACGACAAAGGGATAGCCAGATTGCATTATCTGCCTAAAACAGATTATGGCTATTTGGTACATACTCTAAGACCCGATAGTTCACTTTGATAAATGTTACCTGTTTAGGTCATTGGAGACTCCTACGAACTAAGTGTCATCTTCACCATTTTTAGGAGGGGGTAAGTTTCTTTTGTCACCTTAATGAGAAGGTACATTCAGTCACCAATTGCAATCAGAAATTGATTGAACTCTCTCATATACTAGATAAAGAAATATTCATTTACCCAAGATTAAGGAGTCCACCCGTGGCCCCTCCTATAGGGTTATCAGATCAATTGATTCGGATGAATCCTATCACTTCGGACAGACAGAAATATCAGGTCCTTCTGGGTATAGAGAAGATAGGAGGATTAAATACGCCATCCATTCGTTTTTTAACGGGATAGTCACGCTATACCATTGATAAGAACATTAGTATAAAGATCTACCTTTCGGTTTGTTGCTCAGTTAGTTAGTTATAGCTTCTTCGTTAAATGCTGACGGGCATCAGGATGAGGGATAGTAGCTAGATATTCCTATTAATAACATGGCACAATAATGCGTATTTGTTAGTTTCGAGGTTTGCCCATATTGCTGTAATTTAAACCCCGGGATTCATCTATGTTTTATTACCTGTATTTTCTAATCCTTTATTTTCGATGCCATAGATCGGGTAAAGAGATATATAGTGCGTCTGGTATCTCCGTAACTAATACACACAAAGAAACAAATGGAAATAACGGGAGTAGTTAAACATCTCTTCTCTTGCTGTTATGAGACCCAGGTGGCACACTTTAATGCCAGAGTCAGTTTTAAAATAACTCGTTTGTTACTTTCCATGATGTGAGTTTCCCCCGAAGTTTAGTGAGGAAAGGGCAGATGCACAAATTAACACGAGCCCATTGGTGTGGAGAGATTTCAAATAGACCCTTCCCAGATATGGAACAGTAACTCGGAGATGTATGAGCAAGGGCTATACATCTAAGAAAACTCATTGGTTTACTGCGCAGTAGTCGCAATCACAGTATTTACCTTCAGAGTTAATTCGAGCCCGGCTTTAATTTATGGATTCCACCGACAGAGTTTTAGAACCATCGCGGGGGACCGCATCCGCGGGTTCCTAAACAAGGGCGAGAAAAGATACAAACGCCCGTTAAGCAGTGTTTTTTACCCACGTAGTTTTACAGGTTAACATCCCTCTTTACTCGCTCTTCCGCGCTTACCGTCTAATAGTCGGTCGTTTTCTTTCGATGGGGTTCCGCCGGCTGCCTCGGTCGGCCAGCTTCGTGATACAGGACACTCGCCTGTGCGTTTTGAGTTTGGATTTAAATACGCCTTATTTCGCGCTATCGCCAACACTCCACAGCTGTGCCCCGTAATTGGTGGACAGTGAAGGAGGACTTCTCGATCTGCATACACCCTCTCCGCCATCTTGGTTAAACCAACATTAAGCTGTCGATCGGCTGTTAGCGGTAACAAAGCCAATCCACAAACCGGGTCCGCCATATTATGTAAACCTATTGATCTAAGGTTTGATCCCGGATAGAATTATCGTAACTGTATAGCCATATTACGCTGAACCTTTTTATTAATGAAGTTGGATGTTCTAAAAGAGCTAGTTGGCGAAGCCGGATTATGTCATTTTTTAAGGATGTTATATTTAAATAAGAAGGGTAATTGCAGTATATGGCCCATGTCTTCTACGCTTTATAGAATAATTACAAAAGTCACATCGGGTTCTTTTCCATAAAGTTATACTGGGTGTAAGAGTGACATCTTCCATATGGCTGGTTCTCCACGCTTTATAGAATAATTACAAAAGTCACATCGGGTTCTTTTCCATAAAGTTATACTGGGTGTAAGAGTGACATCTTCCATATGGCTGGTTCTCCACATTTCCCATCATATGATACCGTCAATTCTTCAGCATATATACCTTCAGTTAGTCTATAAGATGGCTTGGTGCCACGGACATTCTTCATTTAGCCCTTTTTCCACCGCATTGAGATAAAAAATCCAGAATACCTCCCGTTTTTTTCTTAGGCTTGTGGTATCGGTTCCTGGGTTGGATCTTATTTTTTCCAGGATAAACCATCGAAGCTCTTGCTCTGTGTGGTTATTCTCCATCCAATGGGTTACTAATGGGGCGATCAGCTTTTGGTTCCTGATATTGGATTTATGCTCACCAATTCGTGTCCTGCATTCCCTACCAGTTTCTCCAACATAAGGGAGATTGCAGGGACACAATATCAAGTAGATAATGTTGCTAGTCCGGCAGTTAGTCATATTTTTGTTTCGTATTACAGACACTGTGCGGGTATTTGTGCTTACAGTCCCGCCAATAATGGCTTGTGGGCAAATATGACAAGTCCCACATTTGTGGTTGCCATATATTGGCTCCAAACCAGTGACGGTTGCTTGTCTCTCCATAGGGTTTTCTTGAATCTTACCCCGAACCAGATGGTTTTTAAGGTTGGGGTTCTTTTTGAACGCAAAGATGGGACGATGTAGGTGTATCTTGTCATTTTCCAGATTCAAAAGGTGCCAACTTGAGTTGATCGCTTGCCTTATTTTATGATTAAGTTCTGAATGGCGGGTCACACATACAAGTTGTTTTAGTTTTTCTGGTTCTCTTTCAACAAACATGGCCTCCCGGTCCGTGTATCTCGCTCGTTTGAATGACTCTTTGACGAGTCTAGGTGGATACCCCCGGAATAGTAATTTCTCTTGCAAAATGTCGGCTTGGTTTAAAAAGTCATCCATGTATGTACAGTTCCTTCTAATGCGAAGGAACTGACTGTACGGAATACTGTCCCTCTGACTCCGTGGGTGGTAACTCGCATATTGGAGTAGAGTGTTCCGTGCTGTGGGTTTGGTGTAAAGTGAGACCTTAATGATGTTGTCGTGGTGTTCAATCCAAATATCAAGGAATTCTATTCTGGTAGTGCTCAGGTGGCTGGTAAATCTCAAATTGGCATCCGCCGCATTGATCCACTCAATGAATTCGTGAAGCTGTTCCTCGGCCCCCTTCCAGATAAAGAAAATATCATCGATAAATCTTTTCCAGTTTTTAACATTTTCATAGAAGGGGGCCATTTCATTAAAGACATTGGTTCTTTCGAACTCACCCATGTACAGGCAGGCTATGCTTGGGGCACAACTTGCTCCCATACTTACTCCAGATGCCTGTCTGTATATGGTGGTATCAAACTCAAAGTAGTTCTCAAATAGAACTATTTTGACACAATCCATAATGAAATCCTTGTTTGTAATTTCCACGAAATAGGGAATTCTGACTTGGGGAGTGTCTTTAGGTGGTCTGTTTATGCACAGTGTCGAAAATGTCATCCTGGCATATATTGAATCAACTCTTTTCAAAATTGTTTGGTAGAGTGATGGAAATTTAAGCAAATGAAATGATAGCATATGTCTCTTGTTGTATCCATTTATATAAAAAATTTGTAGCACTAAGACATGATTCTTTTACTTCTAGATTTTTTACTCCTTACCCCTGCCCAGCATACTACCTTGGCCCTGACGAAGGTGTGGCCACATTGGCCTTCCACCGAAACGCGCGTCGGCACGTTGTCCCAGGAATACGGCAACCATTCCAAGAAAACATCAGGACCCGTATTAATACCATCCTCCTGGTTTAACCCCCCGTTTTAGGCAACTTATTTAATATCTATTGTTGCCTGCGCCAGGACTATAAGAATGAATGAATGAGAGTCGAATGTCCCTATTGTAGCTAGGAAACTCCCTGTGTGAATGAGTGTGGTAGATTGATTGAAGTGTGGGCAGGCCCTAATCCTGAAAAGAATTTTGCTTATGTATTTTATGAAATATCACTGATTATTTAAATTTATATATGTATGTCTTTTGAATATATTTAAGAAGAAAGAAAATAATAAAAAAATATGTATTTTTTCACAACATGTTGTCTATTTTGGTTGGAATGACTTAGTTTTGTCCTGTGCAGCCTCAGCCTCTGAGTTAATCACCCCCTCACTTTATCACAGTAGGATCCCCCAGTTGGGACCTCTATAAATAACTGGCAGGGTACCTTCTAACTTTCTTTATACAGTGCAATGGGTATTACAATGGGCGTTCCACCACAACTTCCATTGCTTGTTGACACTGCCCCAGATTTACAAGGAATGGTAAATCGGTCACCCGGAGAGGAGCCGATATCACACCGTGGCAGGGAATAGGAGCTGAACACCCATGTAAATAGTGCTTTTCCAGCTCCCTTTATGAGGCTTAGAACTTCCAACCTCTGTTGTGGAGTGTGTTACACCCCAGGATATCGGCACTTCCCTAACAAGCTTTTCTTGGGGGGTGGAAGAGGGGGCTTGGGGTCAAGGTGGGGTTCAAAAGTGGCGCTTAGGTGCTTCTCAGCATGACCCCCGCCTCCTTGAAGGCTCTGCCCCCTTCTCACATGGTAAGATTGTTCTTCAAGCTTGTAGGTAATGTAGCGCCTGGAGGCCGTCCCTCACCAGAGCATTCATTCATGATGAGAAGGGGGTTCTAGCGCCTCGCGGACGGGGTCGCGGTGCGCGACTTAGAAACCCCCACCATTTGGATTTATGTGCTGGTCCCATATATTCCCACGCGCCATTTGCACTCTATGGGGCAATGCTTGGTTCTTGTCCCAAGGGTAAAACTTTTACGTGCCGGGGGACGATCTTTCCACTGTTTGGCGGCCAAGCTTTGGAACTCCCTTCCCACTCACATTCGCAGCCTGGAGAACTACCCGGTGTTTAGGAAGGCAATAAAAACTCATCTCTTTCCTGTGGTTTAGGCACTAGTTTGCAGTCTACCTGTAGCAAGCGCCTGGACGTCTCTTTGCTGAGGCAGCTGTTGCGCTATACAAGTTTGACTAACATAACATAACTTGTTACATTTCAGTTAAAGGGACCGCGGAGCTCTTCCAAGTAAGGGGTGAATCCCCTCTGATGGGTGTTCATGGAGACCCCTCAGCCCAGCTCACGCTCTGTGTCGCTAGTTTCCTAGTGCCTAGAAATCTTCTCCTCTGGAAACAGCCCCAATGCATTTAAGCAGTAGGATTGTAGAGCTGCTAGGAGGTGGGCGCTACGGTGTAAGGAAGGGGGGCTGTGTCAAACCAGTGACCCATCTGGCCCCCCGAAACCAAAGGCCTAGAAAGGGGTTCCTTGTGCAGCACTTCATTATAACCAGTGTCCAGTGGTGAGGGGCTTTGTGCCCCCGCGCCAACCCACCAGATCAACTGAAACCAGGGCCCCGAGGGGAAGGGTCTGTAGAAACATGCCAGTCCGCAACAATTCACCCAGGGCTTAAAGTGGGCCGGGTCTCACCGGTGCTGAGCACCGGCAGTGTTTTAAAGGGGGCCTTGAAATGGGTCTCTATCGGGCTCTGTTTTGTGCCCTGGCACAGGTGGTCAGTTTTTTCCAGACTGCAGTGACAGCAGGCACTTGGATGTGCACGTGCTCACACTGCTCACTTCTCACAAGTGTGGGCGTGCTCACACTGCTCACTTTTCACTAGTGTGCGCTGCTCACACTGCACGCTTCTCACTAGTGTGCGCGTGCTCACACTGCTCGCTTCTCACAAGTGTGGGCGTGCTCACACTGCTCACTTCTCACTAGTGTGCGCGTGCTCACACTGCACGCTTCTCACTAGTGTGTGTGTGCTCACACTGCTCGCTTCTCACTAGTGTGCGCATGCTCACATTGCTTACTAGTGTGCTCTACTCACACTGTCACTTCTCACAAGTGTGGGTGTGCTCACACTGCATGCTTCTCACTAGTGTGCACTGCTCACACTGCATGCTTCTCACTAGTGTGCGCGTGCTCACACTGCTCGCTTCTCACAAGTGTGGGCGTGTTCACACTGCTCACTTCTCACTAGTGTGGGCGTGCTCACACAGCACGCTTCTCACTAGTGTGCGCGTGCTCACACTGCTCGGTTCTCACTAGTGTGCGCATGCTCACACTGCTTATTAGTGTGCACTATTCACACTGCTCACTTCTCACAAGTGTGCACTGCTCACACTGCACGCTTCTCACTAGTGTGCGCGTGTTAACACTGCTCGCTTTTCACAAGTGTGGGCGTGCTCACACTGCTCACTTCTCACTAGTGTGCGCGTCCTCACACTGCTCACTTCTCACTAGTATGTGCGTGCTCACACTGCACGCTTCTCACTAGTGTGCGCGTGCTCACACTGCTCGCTTCTCACTAGTGTGCGCATGCTCACACTGCTTACTAGTGTGCACTACTCACACTGCTCACTCCTCACAAGTGTGGGCGTGCTCACACTGCTCACTTCTCACTAGTGTGCACTGCTCACACTGCACGCTTTTCACTAGTGTGCGCGTGCTCACACTGCTCGCTTCTTACAAGTGTGGGCGTGCTCACACTGCTCACTTGTCACTAGTGCGCGCATGCTCACACTGCACACTTCTCACTAGTGTGCGCGTGCTCACACTGCTCGCTTCTCACAAGTGTGGGCGTGCTCACACTGCTCACTTGTCACTAGTGCGCGCATGCTCACACTGCACACTTCTCACTAGTGTGCGCATGCTCACACTGCTCGCTTCTCACTAGTGTGCGCATGCTCACACTGCTTACTAGTGTGCACTACTCACACTGCTCACTTCTCACTAGTGTGCGCGTGCCCACACTGCTCGCTTCTCACAAGTGGAGAAGTTACGCATGACTTCATGCCAGGTGAGCGTTGTAGGAGGAAGGGAAATCCTATAAAGAGTCATTTTCTCTCTGGATTTTCCTTCTCTTTTTGACACGCAGGAGCAGCAACATTGTCGTGGTGTCACCAGGGATTCAAGTGGAACCTTTAGATACAAGCCATAGTTGCTGCTCATTTCTCTTATGCAACTAACAACCATTGACAAAGCCAATAGTCCTGACTTGCTGTAGGTATGATGTAACTTGTTGTATCACATATCTGAATGCAATGACAGAAACAGCAAAATACAATTTGGGGGTACACTATACTAAGCACAGATTTTTAACTTACGTGTTTTAAGCCACGCCCTTAATTACAATGGACACGCTCCTTTCAGAGACCCCCCAGTTTTTTCATCCCACTTAAAGCCCTGCCTTCACTCCATCTCCCAAACCCAGCGACCCAGAATGGACAGGCTCCGTGCCCGCCCCAGAGACCAATGTCAGGGGTAGGGTGGGGGCATAGGGACAGGGTGGCTCCCCCGTGGCCTGCTACGTGTCACCGGATACTCGAATCTCAGAAGGGACTTTCACGGCGTCCATTGTTTTTCATGCCCAATTTTGGGCAGAGAGAGTGTGGGTGAGTGGTTGAGTCGCCGCTTCTCTGCTGGCGCTTTGAAGCCGCTGGAAGATCTGATAAAGGCGCTGGGTTCCTGCCCCGCCGTCAGTCGGCGGAAACCGCGCATCTTTCAGCCTCCTCTCAGCCGTGATGGGCTCGGCTCGACCGTGAGGATGGCACTCGGCTCTGTCAGAGCACATCAGACCCGACTCAAGGGGCAATTCCAGCTCTGGGACCAACACACAGGCATAGAGCTTCCCCCTTCCAGATCTGCACCCCCCCCCCCCTGCCTTCATAGCGCCAACACACCACTAAAAGCGCCTTCAGGTCACCTCTGCCCTGAGGCACAGTGATTGTTTCAGGAGTGGCCCCCACTACACAGCTCCACCGATGCACCTCCCTAGATATACAATATCCCTGCTTTACTGACATCACACACAGCTCCCTCAGACCACCTCTGCCCTGAGGCACAGCTGCTGTTTCAGGAGTGGCCCCCACCACACAGCTCCACCGATGCACCCATCACACAGCTCCACCGATGCACCCACCACAAAGTTCCACCGATGCACCCACCACACAGCTCCACCGATGCACCCACCACAGAGCTCCACCGATGCACCCACCACAGAGCTCCACCGATGCACCCACCACACAGCTCCACCGATGCACCCACCACAGAGCTCCACCGATGCACCCACCACAGAGCTCCACCGATGCACCCACCACACAGCTCCACCGATGCACCCACCACAGAGCTCCACCGATGCACCCACCACAGAGCTCCACCGATGCACCCACCACACAGCTCCACCGATTAACCCATCACACAGCTCCACCGATGCACCCACCACAAAGTTCCACCGATGCACCCACCACACAGCTCCACCGATGCACCCACCACACAGCTCCACCGATGCACCCACCACACATCTCCACCGATGCACCCACTACACAGCTCCACTGATGCACCCATTACACAGCTCCACCGATGCACCCACCACACAGCGCCACCGATGCACCCACTACACAGCTCCACCGATGCACCCACCACAGAGCTCCACCGATGCACACAACACACAGCTCCACCGATGCACCCACCACACAGCTCCACCGATGCATCCACCACACAGCTCCACCGACGCACCCACCACAGAGCTCCACCGACACACCCACCACACAGCTCTACCGATGCACCCACCACACAGCTCCACCGATGCACCCACTACACAGCTCCACCGATGCACCCACCACACAGTTCCACCGATGCACCCACTACACAGCTCCACCGATGTACCCACCACACAGCTCCACCGATGTACCCACCACACAGCTCCACCGATGCACCCACCACACAGCTCCACCTATGCACCCACTACACAGTTCCACCGATGCACCCACTACACAGCTCCACCGATGCACCCATCACACAGCTCCGCCGATGCACCCACCATAGAGCTCCACCGATGCACCCACCACACAGCTCTGCCGATGGCCCCACCACACAGCTCCACCGATGCACCCACCACAGAGCTCCACCGATGCACCCATCACACAGCTCCATCGATGCACCCACCACACAGCTCCACCGATGCACCCACTACACAGATCCACCGATGCACCCACCACACAGCTCCGCCGATGCACCCACCATACCGCTCCACCGATGCACCCACCATAGAGCTCCACCGATGCACCCACCACACAGCTCCGTTGATGCCCCCACCACACAGCTCCACCGATGCACCCACCACAGAGCTCCACCGATGCACCCATCACACAGCTCCATCAATGCACCCGCCACACAGCTCCACCGATGCACCCACCACAGAGCTCCACCGATGCACCCACCACACAGCTCCACCAAGCCACCTCCCTAGATACACAATATACCTGCTACAGACCTCACACAGCTCCCTCAGACCACTTCTGTTGGTTCAGGAGTGGCCCCCACCGCACAGCTCCGCCGAGGCACCCACCACGCAGCTCCACCAATCCACCTCCCTAGATACACAATATCCCTGCTTTACTGACACCACACACAGCTCCCTCAGACCACCTCTGCCCTAAGGCACAGTGACCGTCTCAGGTGTGGCCCCCACCACACAGCTCGTTGTTGAAGTCCAATAAGTCACTGATAATTGTAAGGAGACTTTATAGGGAAGGCGGGATAGAATCGGTAGAATAAAAACTCCCCGGGGAGAAACTATATGGCACACCAATGATATCCCAATTAGTCACAACCCTCAAACAACTTACCTTACCAACTCACCAACTTATCTTACCTGCTATTCTTGCGGTGCTCTGCCTCCTTGGCTTGAGGGGCCCCTCTCATTTATCATTAAAGGCAGGATCGAATGCCAGTGATGGCTAGAGACAGATTGGAAAGCAAGAGGTGATTTGCAAAATTAACTTAGACTTATGAGTAATTTACATGTGTAACTTATACTTACACTTTTGAGTAACTTTACTATTTTTGGCTATTCTCAAAATCCAAGTGTAAATGTACCCAAAAGTGTAGTGTTACACGTCTTCACCCCCTTAAAATGGGGTGAATCCAAACTATAAGGGTAAGTAGCTACTCCCCAAAAAGAAACAGTAGTAAGTCCAGCACCCTATGCTAACCACTTGTACTGCAACACTTTCCCATATTTAAAACGTAGGAGGTAGGAGGACGGGACGTAAAATAAGACCCTATAGGAAATAACAGTAAAGTATAATAAATTGTTTAGAATAGTTAAAAACATACATAAATATCTTTTAACAATACCTAATAAAATACCTAAAAATAAAATGTATTCACTTTTCAATAATGAAGTATTTAACAACTATTTTGAATGCATAAATTGATATTCGATTTTTAAAAAGATAATTCAATCACCTTTAATTAATACTATACATCACTTTATAAATTATAAATGCATATTATGTTTTTACTTTAGCTGGTAATTAATTTTTTCTTTAATATTCAGAAAAATACGTTTTATTTAATGTAATATATATTAAAGTTTAAATTCAAAATTACCGACATGTAAGTTTAAAAATATTTTTACTAATTTATTATAAAGATTAATAACTTTTATATTTGTCCCAATGCTTACCATAGGGAGGTTTCCACCTTGAATGTGATGTCTCTTTATGATAAAGTATACGGCAAACGCAAACAGTTTATCTAAATAAAAATAATTGTAAAAATATGTTAAGTTAACTATTAAAGTACATTAATTGTATATTTTAATTTTTAATGTAGAACAAAAGAAAAAAACATACAGCAATGTTAACTTCATTTTAAATTAAATCTTTAATTAGTTATTTATATTATATTAAAATGAACCTAATTTTCTAAAGCTTACATAAAAAAATAATGTCCCACCTAAAGTAAAAGTAATATGCATTAATAACTATTACAAATAATGTATATAATGTATTAAATGTAACTTTATTCTATTCTAATGACATGCAATTTTACAATAATTTGTAAATTCAAAAAAGGTTGTTAAATATTTTGATTAAATGCTAAATATAATATATTTAAAAATAATTGTAGACATTTAAGTATACTACTGTCGGACCAAGATACTTGTCGGGAAACATTTCCCTAAACTTTTTGCTTTTTCGACCGGGGTTTTGCTGATTCTCTTGTGTGGCCTCCGGGCTTGGGGCACTTTCCCACTGTAAATGCAGTGTATAAGTGTGCGCTCACTTCCTACCGTCTTGGGAAGTGGCACAGACTCAATGTTCTCTAACTTGGACCGATCTGTGAGTACAGACTGGGGGTGCATGCCAGCATCTATCAGGAATAAACTCAGGAGTGCAGGGTGCCTGTGATTGAGTGTGCAGCCTGGCATCCCAGATGTGCATGTGCATTGACCCCCATCTCAATAACTCCCATCTTAATGAAACCCATGTCCAGTCTGTTGTTGCAGACTGGTGTGGGCACACTTGCACCTCTGGTGCTAGAACCTATGTGCTCGACTTGCCTTTGCAGGTGAGGGTGCGCATCAGCACACGTACGCCTAGGTACTGAGGAATACCTGTGTGTGTTTTCACTACCAATGAGACTTGCTCTTCCCATAAGTTCACCTGGAGAAGTGATTGACATTGCTTCAGTCTGCAATGGTGGATTGCAGTGAAGCAGCCTCATTATGTTTCAAATCAATGAATTTGCTGTGCCAAACCCATTTCTGTCCTCTCAGAGTCTTGTGTGCCATGGTGCCTGGCCCAAGGGGACACCAGGGGTTGGGGGAGCACATCTGTACATTCCCTGAAACAGTCATAAACCATGGACACACAATGGTAACGACGGACCTCTGCCATTTGGAGGTTCGATAGCATAGAACGGTAGAGTGAGGCTTTTTGACACTTGGACTCTCGGGCCAGAGCATTGCCCCACTAAAGATTAAGATCTACATTCCAAAATTAGAGGAAACAGCAGGGGTTCAAAGGAAAACCTTCTGCGACCCCCAACTTCAAAGACACATGATAGTATAACTACAGTGCCATCCTTCAGCAAAGAGGGAGACAAGCTAACGGGAATGTGGGACCGGAGAACGGGACTGCGTAGTGCACCTTGTCAGAAGTCTCTGTTGTGCACACGGAGGATAACTGTATGAATAGAGACTGGCCTGGGCCGAGGCCCTTCTGTGGCGCCCTGAAGTATGATCTCCAAGGGCCTGACAGAGAGCCTTCTGTTCTCTCAGGGATCTCAGGGACATCAAAGTTCTCCTGCGAGAAACCTACACCATCTACCTTACATCTGGAGAGCAGTACGCTCTCAAGAGCCCACATCAGCTACTAAGTCCCAATGGGCAGAGTGGTGTGAATGTGGAAAAGACTTATGCCTGGAGAATGGATTGTCTAGTGTGCAGCCCAGAAATCTTCCCCACATCTGAGGCGTGTGGTTCCAGAAATGCAGGAACCCTGACACTCATAAGCATCTAGTTGGTGTTTAGAGGATTCACCGGTTGCGGGATGCAAAGTGACCTGCTTTGTCTTTCATGTCGCAGCTTTCTCGCATGACATGCCTACTGCATGGTCATTGCGTGCAGTGTCTGATTCACAGAGTGTGTCCCTCGAAAGTGGGGGTGTACCAGTAGTAGTGCCGCATTCTACCTCATATGGCTCTGCTGAACTTGAGCCTGAGTGGCCAGACTGGTCTGGTGCAACCTGATCATTGTGCACTGGACTTGGTGCCTCCGATCAAAGGAGATACGGAATTTGCATCTCTTTGTTGTGTGTGACTGGATTTGCCTGGTGCAACCCAATTCAAAGTGCAACAGACATAGTGCTTCATTTCCAGGGAGGTTCGGCATTACAACTCATCGTGAGAAGTGCCTGGAGTGACTCATCCCTACACACACCCGACACTGTGCCCGGACTGCCTGGGCATGACCCAGATCATCGTGTACTGACTGGGGCGCTTCGTCCTATCGGAAGGCTACTCTGTGTTACTCCTAATTTATCATTTGTTCCCCTTGTTGACCCTCATTGGGGCGGACCAAGTGTCTTCTCCACACCTGGCCCCTCCTGGAGACACCTTGGCACCAGGTAGTAGTAGCAAGAAAGATTGACTTGGTTGAAGAAACACTTTCGAGACAGTTAGGAAATGTGTCAAGAGACTGCGTGACTCCGTGTTGTTTTGAGACCTGCGGGTGAACTTCCTTAGAGACTGCTAACTTTCCCCTTGTTTATGCCTACCTCCTAATTAAAACTGCTACATATTCTCACCTCATTCCAGAGAACCTAGACTGAGTAACTTTGGCCGTGTGCGGCCCAGTGTCCTTGGAGGCGGAGTTGGTTATCCTCCATCCGGGGGTCAAGGAAAATTGGGGTGAACTAGAGGGTGGGAGGAGGCTGGGGTCATGGAGTCTGCAGAGGGTGAACTTTTGACCTGCTGGAAACCAGTGGCACCGCACTGGGGGGCTGAGTGTGTATGTGTGTGAAAGAGCATGCCGTAAGGACTGGCTGATACCTGTCGCACTGCGTAGTGGTGCGGAGTGAGTACATGGGAGTGGCTGTGTGCGAACTGCCTGTGATTCACAACAATGGCCCGCTCTGCTGTTAACCCCTTAACCGCGGCGTTAATTCTCCCGCAGTGCGGGAGAATTAAAGAGCGTGCGGGGCTGCATCAGCCAACGGATGTGCGCAGCACCAGGAAGGTAGTGCTTGTGTCGGCCATTGGCCAACGCAAGCACCGAACAGGTTAAAAAGTGGTCTAATTTTGTGTGTGTGTGTACATTATTCTGATATCGAGCACCACATAAGGGTGCTCTCTCTCAATTGCTGGGGGGTGGGGGGGTTAGATTAGGAATTGTTCACAGTGTGCATAATCTCGATATCATAACAATACGAGTGGGCCTAGTACTGCTAGTAACATTTCCTAATGTATTTTATGCCTAAAAGTATAGGATGTTCATGTTATAAAGATTGACGATGTGTGTTTAATACAAACATTTTTACATACATCTTGTATGAAGTTGTGACGCTCAGTGTACTTATCACGACTGTCTGCTGTGCCTTTGCTTTACACATCACCTCTGTAGTGAGCCTGACTGCTTACTGCCACGCTACCCAAGGGTGAGCACGGGTTATACAGCAAGTGTAATCTCCTGCCCTTGACAGGAGCGGTGAATCTGCTTAACTGGGGGCATCCCTTCAGCCAACCAGAGACTGCCGGTCCCAACTATTTCTTTACATTGTTAACTATTTTAATTTCATTTCATTTAACACTATTTCTATGGGGTGCAATTTTAAGTCCCTACAACTAATACTTTCTATGGAAGAGTGTTGTAGCGCCTGTGGTTGGCGGTTTGGGATTGAGGGCTTCCTCTAGCTTGGAGCTGGAGTAATTTACTCCTGTTTTAGGTCCCTGTTTGGCTGCAGTAACTTTAGAAGCTCTGTTTGTGAATATCAATGAGCTTACTTTTTTGTGGGTGAGAGCACGTCCTTACTTAAAACTAGGGGTGGGTGTAACTGGCATAATTCTCTCTAGCATTCTCTAGCATAAGCACTCATAATTACTGCATAATTGCTCACAATTCTGTGAAAAGCATAATTCAGCAGTTAGTGCTATTTTCTTGATATGAAATGCATCCTCGCACCCAAAATGGGCTCAAGCATGTATTTTGTGTTCCGAAAATAGCACGAAATGCTGCAGGGCACGTACAGTAGAAGCCAGGACCCACTCGCTCTCTCTTAGTTCATTGTTACAATGCACCTGTGGTAAGATTTTTACCCAAAATTACTCTTAATTACTCAAGCTGGCATCATCGCGTCATTTCGGTAAATTCACGTAATGAGAGTAATGCATAATCATTATAATTACTCTCATTACTCCGGCATAATTGACATTTTGCCCAGGGCTACTTAAAGCCCTCCCTATCCTTCCCTAAACAGATCCTTACTCCTATCTGAACCCCTCCTACTTAGTAGTAAGTAAGGACCTTATTTAACCACCCTGCCTAGTCCCTTCCCGTTTAGTACTAAGAGCCTGATTACGATGTCGGACGGACCTGAGTCCGTCCGACATCGTTTGGGAGCTGGGTCCGAACGACCTCCTGTCGTCGGTCCCAACCCAGCAATTAGGATGCGACTGAACACTGTTCGGTTGCATTCCTATTCTTTACAATGGGAGCGTGCATTCTGACCGGAATGCACGCTCTCATTGTAAAGAGCTGAGGTGAAGTTCATCCCTGCACCCTGTAGCAGACACCTCAAGGTGTCTGCAGGTGTAGGGATCAACAGAGGGGCACCATAGGTGCTTCCTAGGCTGCCATCTGGAGGCCTTGCACCCATGGGGGCCCTGCTGGGGGGCCCCAAAGACACATTCCCACAGCCTTTCTGTGTAGGAGAGGCCGGCACAGAAAGACAGAATTTGCCATCGTCGTAATCTCTCGGGCAGAAAGAGCTGCCCGGGGGACTACAGGAGGCTTTCCGAACAGCAGACGGGCTCTCCGAGCCAGTCGGAGGCCATTCGGAAATCCGGTTCGGAATCCTTTCCGATCAACCCCATCAAAATGGGTCGGTCGGAAAGGTATCAGAAAAGCCAATTTTGATGCCGTAGGAACGGCTCAGACCGTGGGTCGGAGCCAATTCCTACACCATCGTAATCGGGCCCTGACGAGTAAACTTACAAATGTGCAGATCTCCCCATAGGAAAAATAGGAGGGATGGATGGGAGATTTACACTCGTAGGTTTGTAAATAGTATTTTGCAGTACTTAAGCAGTAATGCTGTAATATTACTAAGTGTACTACAAAATGCAGTTTGTGAGTAGGCCCCAGAGAGCGCACGATGAAAGGAGATCCATGGTGACAAAGGAAGGAGACAAATGGCCAGTGGTGAATAGAGGCTGGGTGAGCTAGAATGAGAAACAGGAACATTTTAATTGATGGAAGAAAAAAGTGGGAAGAAAAGTTGAAAGAGGGAACTTATAACTAGCATGGAGCATTACAGGTGAAGGAAAAAATCACCAGTCAGCCTATGGTGATGGAAGAATGTAAAGGAGTGGGGAAGGTCTGTCAGATGAGTGCAAAACATGTCTTATGCTGCACACTGGTGCTTTGAAATTATAAATTGTTTAATGTTAATTCCACAAAAGTACTAAAACACCAGATGTGTCACATAATCTAACATCTGCAACATTATCTGCAGATTTCAACTGATCAAATGTTAGTAGGAACAATGCACATTGAATGCAATGCAGCTCCTGACACTCTGCAAGAGTTAAAGAGTTAAAGAGCCCTCCTTAACCTGTCCACTGATGCATGGAGGCACTGAAGTAAGGATAACGCCTCCCTCGGGGTGTTACTATCCCTGAGTTAATATAGGTCTTTGGTGGATTGGAGGAGTTGTTTTGTGTTTGAAATAAAGAAAACATCTATAAATGTAAATACATTTCAAGGAGAAAGCTGGTAGTTGTGTTCTCTGTCAGGGAGTAACCGCACATCAAAATATAAAAAAGTGTGAGATAACCATGTATTAAGGGCACACTGAAGTCAAGATTGCTGTAAGTACAGCGGGGGTGCTCTAGAAACCAGTGCCACTCATTACCAAGAAGTGGCAAGAGCAGGTCGAAACGAAGCTGCGTTATCAAGCGCGGGGGACGCGTACATTGCGAAAATACGACGGATTGTGGATCGTAAGCTCTCCTGGATGCATTTATTTTGAATACCCGGGTCGCGTTTCATATTAATCCGTTTCTATTTGGGGCCATATTACATCGGATTGTGCATGTTTACATGCTTGGTTTTATAAAGGTTCACCTTGGAACATCAGCACTTCGAGCCCAGAGGGGGCCATTACACTAGAGGAGGCTCTATATACTATAGGAGCCTGTATCCCCTTTCTGTTTCTACTTGTGGGCTTGTGTGCTTCAGCTTTACATATACTTTCGTATTAATTGATTCCGAATACGGTTATCCTCAAGATTTTACTGCGACGTGACCTGATGATACTACTTATGACCGCCTTATAGCCTTGAGAAAGTCTGAGTACTAACTTTGTACAGACGAAACACGTGTTGGCTGCATCTCACGTCTGAATATGAACAAGGAATAAAGAAAATTACACATCTAAACATCGTGATTGGGTCTTCTTGTCCTGATGAAATTTGGGTTTGGCTTACGTCATTGAGTATATCTTGTATTTGTGTAGCATAGGTTTAACTTTATTTTTGATTCCACATTCTTGAGATTGCCAAGACTTTACACGGTTGTAATTGGGGTGTGCTTCGCTGACCTTCTCATTTGTGCATTTCAAGGAGAGTGGGAGAATGATTCACTCCTTGGAATACACATGTTTTACTCCACTAATGAAGTCAAATACTCTTTAGATTGCAATGTGGTGTTTGCAACAGCTATTTGGAGATGGTATTTAGAATACAGATAAACCCCAAACATTTGCCATGACTGTTAAGGTATGATGTCTTGGATTAAAATACACATAATCTCTCTACTTCCAGGTATTAGCAAGGTAGCAGAAAAATACGTCAACCGTCAGCTATCCGCCTTTCTTGAATCAGGGGACTTACTCCAGCCTTCACAGACAGGATTCCGCCCTGGTCAGGGCAAGGAAACTGCAATGATTGTGGTGGTAGAGGAGACCAGAAAGATCTTAGGTTCAGGGGGATCAGTGGCAGTGATCCTCCTGGATCTGAGCGCAGCTTTCGACACCGTGAATCATTCTACCCTGATTCACCGCCTCAAGGGTTTGGGAGTCACGGGGCTTGCCCTTTCCTGGTTGAAATCTTTCCTCCACAGCCACTCTTTTCAGGTGGCTGAGGGGAATTCCATCTCCAATATCACTCCGGTACATTGTGGCGTTCCTCAGGGCTCATCTTTGAGCCCTACGCTTCTTTTTAATGTATATATGTCTCCCCTTGAGGAAATTGTTACTCCACACGGGGTCAAACTACTGACATATGCTGACGATACCCAGCTTATCGTATCACTGAGCCAGCTGGATCGCCCCCCTTTGGACCTTTACTCCTGCCTTGAAGACATAGCTAGATGGATGGATGGTTCCCATCTAAAGTTAAATAGCGCTGAAACTGAGATCCTGGTCATGGGTAACCAGTCACATTTTCGCCCTGAAACCATGTGGCCACCTTGTATGGGTCCGCCCCTGACCCCAAACCTGATATTAAAAGTCTAGGTATATGGTTGGACCAAGGACTTACGTTCTACACTCAAGCCAGGAAAACGGCGGGGGCCTGTTATGGCCTCCTACGCACCTCCTGGAAAATCCTTCCTTTACTTCCCCCTCAATCTAGGAAGCTCTTGATCCAGGGCCTCATATTGTCCAGGCTGGATTATGGCAATGCCCTGTATCTTGGGGTCCCCAAGAAAGTAACTGCCAAATTACAAGTTGTCCAAAATACAGCTGCCAGGCTTCTTACGGGCACCGGGAACCGCTTTTCAGCAAAACCCGCTCTCAGCTCACTTCACTGGCTGCCTATACAGGAAAGAGTGTATTTTAAATCTCTATGCACCACTCATAAAATCTTCTACGGCAATGCCCCTCCTATTCTGAAGGATCTTATTGTGCCCTACAAAACTAACAGAGCCCTTCGGTCCACTCACCTTCACCTGGCTTCTATGCCCAGAGTGCTCGATCGGGGGGACGTCTTTTTTCTTATAACGCCTCCAAACTGTGGAACTCGTTACCACCTGCCATTCGGGCAGAGCCCAACCATCTGCCTTTCCGTAAATTGCTGAAAACTTGGTTATTTCCTTAAATACTTTTTTATTTTCTTCATTTAGCACACTCACCAGCGCTGGGACGCTTACGGGCAGCCATGCGCTTTTCAAATCCTATTTCATTTCATTTCATCCATTTAATTTCATAATAAATGTGTACTTTTCCTATAGGTCTGAATGGTAATTTTTGTTGGAAATGGGGGCTTCCATAAGCAGCACAGTTTTTAAGCCCCAGGGGGCAAAAATAAAAGAGGAAACTTTCCATTGCAAGAAATGTGTCCAGACAGATGTGTGTTGTGTTCTGTTGAGCCCAAGAATGTCCATACTAGTTACACACACTATTTTATTCATGGAAAAATAGAATATTATTAATAAAATGGTATGCCTGTGTTCTGATAGTTGCTGTTGATAAGTAACATAAAGAAATGTGTCTCCTGAATATCTTTTCGTTTTTCATAAGATATATCTGTATTTTTTAAAGCATTGGAGCTAAATTTTTAGGTTTCTCCTACCAGGTAGCCGAGCTAGTTGTGGCAGACCCGTTGTGAGTCTAGAGTAGGCTTACAACCCACCTGCGGCTTACCACTGATTGGCTTAATTGTCACTCTCATTTCCTTGCCTCTCTTTCAATCGATAGCTTTCTTCTTGAGTTTATTCCTTAGAAGGAGCATAGCCTCTTTACAATCCTTGGGATTGGCTGCCTTGTGTCCTCTCTTTGCTCACATTTAGGGAAACATAATGTTTTTATTCAGCACTCCTTGAGAGGGCATGTGTTTTCCAGCTCTCTCTCCCTGGTGTGCTGTTTCCCTTGTTCAATACCCCACCGTGCATGTTGCTTCCGACCCCTTCCAGCAACAAGAATAATGTTCCTGTAGTATGGCTGAAGAGACTCCTTTGGGGTTGTTTTTGTTTGCTCTCCTGCTGCCACCATATTGCATGAAAGCACACGCTTTCCCACACAGAGGGTTCTATGGTGCCGGTGGAAGCCCGCGGGTCGCCGTCTCTCTCTGTTTTCTGCCTATTTTCTCCTGGATCACAGTCTGATGATGAAAATTAAGGCCTGATTACAACTTTGGCAGTGCGGGAGTGGGCCGCCACGCCACCGCCATGCTCCCACACCACCAAACTTGTCCGCATACCGCCCGTCAGGCTGTGAGTTCATTTGTGGCCTGGCAGCGGTGCCTTGGTGGGGCCACGGCGGTGTCGTTAGAAAGGCACGGCAATGGGAACGCCAACGGTGAAGTCCATGCCGTGCAGGAACTGGGGGTGCATGCAGACAGTGGGGCACGCCTTGCGCCCCCCTGCCTGCTTCCCCTGGCCCAGAGTCTACAGGGGGGCCTGTGGTCCCCCTTAGTTTTCTCACCGCCACAGTTTTCATGGCGGGCTCACACGGCTATGAGGAAACTCCTAATATGCTTGGCGGTGCTGCAGCGGCACCGGCAGTACATTACTGGGCCAGACCGCCAAACCACAGCCGAGGGATGGCGGTCCTGTATCGGTGGACCCGGCGCACTCGTAATGCAGCGATTTCCACCACGCCACCACAGGATTGGCGATCCGATGGACCTCCAAACCCGTAACCAGGCCCGAAGTCTCAGTCGCACATGATGAACTTAGGCAGCGACCCACTGAAGTTTCTAAATAAAAAACAAATTTGTGGCCTGCGTGAGGCACGTTGTACTCTGCAGCTGGGACATCAACACTCTATGCCTTTCTATGGTGAGTCAAAACAGTGAACAAACCAAACTCTGCAATAAACAACCCAATTATCTTACCATTATTACACACTGAAAACTGCCGGCCACACAAAGATCCCTGCAGCAGCTGCCTTAGCCTTGGGTGAATGTGAAAATGCAGCTTGCTAGTAACCGAAAGACATAACAAATGCACGTTCACGTGTCCTTGTTGTCAGTTTCTTTAGAGCAGTTTTCAAAAAACCTAAATGTATAAGTTGTCTGTGAGACTGCGCTATTCATGACTCCGCCCACTTTCTGCCGCCACACCTTGAACCCCGGATCATGGGATATTGGAGTATATTGTTTCCAATTCCAGCACTCCAAAGGATGCCAGAGATGCTAGCGCTCCTGGAAGCCTTGCGTCATGGCGCTGCAGGGCAGTTGCGGCCTGTGGGCGCTCTGATAAGAGCCTCCCGGTGTCGATACACCCCTGGCTGCGGGAGGAAGGCGGTAGAAATGCTGTCACGGTCTCTCTTCCGCCCCACAGAGGCTTGGCCAAGGCCAGGTTCGGACACAGCAGCTTCTGAGAATGAAGTGGGAACTTGGGGGGGGGGGGCGGTGCTGCACAGCGGCGCGGTGTGTGCAGTCGGGGTGCAAACCACTCTGACCTGCGCGGAGCTTCTTTTAACAGTCTGAGGCATTTCCCCATTTCCTTACTTTTTCTAGGAACTTTGCAGTTGGACATATGGGCTCCCCCGCCCCCACCCCACCCCATATACCTCGAAGGGCTCCGTACCCCCCTCTTCCCTTCAGCCCATGCTCTGGGGTGCTGTGCTCTGCAGGCTGCGCGGGAAGGCTCGCCGCGCGCGGTCCCACCCAGGCCAGACACAGGTAAGATGTGTTTACAGTCAGCCCCCCCCCCACCCCCCCGGTCCTGCGGAATGGGCTCCCCCGGGGTCCTGGAGGGGAGCTTTGAAGCCTCTCTCAGGGGTTTATTTACAAGCCCCTTGCGCCACTTTTGCGTCATTTTTACCATGGGAAGAGTGAGGTACGGGTGGCGCACGGGGCTTGTAAATCTGCCCCTCAGTGTCTTGTAAGCGACGAGGGGAGCGCAGCTCTGCTGAGAGTTCACTGTTCATTAGAAGTAGAATAGGCTGATCATTGGAAGTGTAATTGTATTTACATAGTGCTTACTAAGCCTGACGAGGCGTTGAAGCGCTTTATGCCGGTCATCGTGCTGCTCCAGAACCCAAGGTTGGTGGTTAGTCCGGTGTTATTGGGTATTGTTGTTTTTTGTTATCAGTCTTGTGAACTCAGTCAAACCATCCATGCATTCACTCGTTTCTTTGCTGTAGGTTAAAGTAATAGGAGTGCGGTGTGGTCATCAGTGGTGGGAGGTGTGTGTGAGTCCATGTAGATGGCTGGTGGGTGCAGTGTGGTCATTAGTGGTGGGAGATGTATGTGAGTCCATGCAGATGGCTGGTGGGTGCAGTGTGGTAATAAGTGGTGGGAGATGTACGTGAGTTCATGCAGAAGGCTGGAGGGTGCAGTGTGGTCATTAATGGTGGGAGATGTACGTGAGTTCATGCAGATGGCTGGTGGGTGCAGTGTGGTCATCAGTGGTTGGAGGTGTACGTGAGTTCATGCAGAAGGCTGGTGGATGCAGTGTGGTCATTAGTGGTGGGAGATGTACGTGAGTTCATGCAGATGGCTGGTGGATGCAGTGTGGTCATTAGTGGTGGGAGGTGTATGTGAGTTCATGCAGACGGCTGGGGGTGCAGTGTGGTCATTAGTAGTGGGAGGTGTATGTGAGTCCATGCAGATGGCTGGTGGGTGCAGTGTGGTCATTAGTGGTGGGAGGTGTACGTGAGTTCATGCAGATGGCTGGTGGATGCAGTGTGGTCATTAGTGGTGGGAGGTGTATGTGAGTTCATGCAGATGGCTGGTGGATGCAGTGTGGTCATTAGTGGTGGGAGGTGTATGTGAGTTCATGCAGATGGCTGGGGGTGCAGTGTGGTCTTTAGTGGTGGGAGGTGTATGTGAGTCCATGCAGATGGCTGGTGGGTGCAGTGTGGTTATTAGTGGTGGGAGGTGTATGTGAGTTCATGCAGACGGCTGGGGGTGCAGTGTGGTCTTTAGTGGTGGGAGGTGTATGTGAGTCCATGCAGATGGCTGGTGGGTGCAGTGTGGTCGTTAGTCGTGGGAGGTGTATGTGAGTCCATGTAGATGGCTGGTGGGTGCAGTGTGGTCTTTAGTGGTGGGAGGTGTATGTGAGTTCATGCAGACGGCTGGGGGTGCAGTGTGGTCGTTAGTCGTGGGAGGTGTATGTGAGTTCATGCAGATGGCTGGTGGGTGCAGTGTGGTCAGTGGTGGGAGATGTACGTGAGTTCATGCAGAAGGCTGGTGGGTGCAGTGTGGTCATCAGTGGTGGGAGGTGTATGTGAGTCCATATAGATGGCTGGTGGGTGCAGTGTGGTCATTAGTAGTGGGAGGTGTATGTGAGTTCATGCAGATGGCTGGGGGTGCAGTGTGGTCATTAGTAGTGGGAGGTGTATGCGAGTTCATGCAGAAGGCTGGTGGGTGCAGTGTGGTCATTAGTAGTGGGAGGTTTATGTGAGTTCATGCAGATGGCTGGGGGTGCAGTGTGGTCATTAGTAGTGGGAGGTGTATGTGAGTTCATGCAGATGGCTGGGGGTGCAGTGTGGTCATTAGTAGTGGGAGGTGTATGTGAGTTCATGCAGAAGGCTGGTGGGTGCAGTGTGGTCATTAGTAGTGGGAGGTTTATGTGAGTTCATGCAGATGGCTGGGGGTGCAGTGTGGTCATTAGTAGTGGGAGGTGTATGTGAGTTCATGCAGAAGGCTGGTGGGTGCAGTGTGGTCATTAGTGGTGGGAGGTGTATGTGAGTTCATGCAGATGGCTGGTGGGCATGTGTGGTCTTTAGTAGTGGGAGGTGTATGTGAGTTCATGCAGATGGCTGGTGGGTGCAGTGTGGTCATTAGTGGTGGGAGGTGTATGTGAGTCCATGCAGATGGCTGGGGGTGCAGTGTGGTCTTTAGTGGTGGGAGGTGTACGTGAGTTCAGGCAGAAGGCTGGTGGGTGCAGTGTGGTCTTTAGTGGTGGGAGGTGTATGTGAGTCCATGCAGATGGCTGGGGGTGCAGTGTGGTCTTTAGTGGTGGGAGGTGTACGTGAGTTCATGCAGAAGGCTGGTCGGTGCGGTGTGGTCTTTAGTGGTGGGAGGTGTATGTGAGTTCATGCAGGTGGCTGGTGGGTGCAGTGTGGTCATCAGTGGTGGGAGATGTACGTGAGTTCATGCAGATGGCTGGTGGGTGCAGTGTGGTCATTAGTGGTGGGAGGTGTATGTGAGTCCATGCAGATGGCTGGGGGTGCAGTGTGGTCTTTAGTGGTGGGAGGTGTACGTGAGTTCATGCAGATGGCTGGTGGGTGCAGTGTGGTCATTAGTGGTGGGAGGTGTATGTGAGTCCATGCAGATGGCTGGGGGTGCAGTGTGGTCTTTAGTGGTGGGAGGTGTACGTGAGTTCATGCAGAAGGCTGGTGGGTGCAGTGTGGTCTTTAGTGGTGAGAGGTGTACGTGAGTTCATGCAGAAGGCTGGTGGGTGCAGTGTGGTCATTAGTAGTGGGAGGTGTATGTGAGTTCATGCAGATGGCTGGTGGGTGCAGTGTGGTCATTAGTAGTGGGAGGTGTATGTGAGTTCATGCAGATGGCTGGTGGGTGCGGTGTGGTCCTGAGTTGTGGGATGCGGATGGCTGATGGGTGCCGTGTGGTCATTAGTGGTGGGATGCGGATGGCTGATGGGTGCCGTGTGGTCATTAGTGGTGGGATGCAGATGGCTGATGGGTGCGGTGTGGTCATTAGTGGTGGGATGAGGATGGCTGATGGGTGCCGTGTGGTCATTAGTGGTGGGATGCAGATGGCTGATGGGTGCCATGTGGTCATTAGGAGGGGGGGTGAATGTGAGTTTATGCACACGGCTGGTGGGTTTCATAGATGGGACACAAGAGATTGGGTAGTCTGAGGTGGCCGGGGATCTATGAAATCAATTGCTGCAGTAACTGTGAGTGGCCATTTACAGTGCTTGACTCATTCCAAGATTGGGCTATAGTATATTTACACCAGTTTTTAGACCTTCACACGGTGGGGATCTCACAGACATGGTGAGGATCTCACAGAGAAAAGACAAGAGAGTCAGGGGTCTCATGCCGTAGGATTCTGAACAGCGTTCAGCAGTACATGAGTATTTCTACCACAGTACTACTTTATGTAGTGCACAATGTAGTTTGTGACTAAGTCCCATAGGCCTATTGAAGGCCAACCAAAGACATTGATTTGGAGCAGTGGCGGCTGGTGTTTGAAGGCGGTGGGGGGGTTGGGTCACGGGGGTGGGGAGGAAGGGAATTACAGTTAAACCATTTATTAGCAAGACAAACCTAAAGAAGGAAAAAATAAGGGTAATATCACAGAGCATTGGCCTGCTCAACACACGTTCCCTCCAAAAACATAATCTAGAGGTGTTTTCGCTGCTCCAAGAAGGTAACCTGGATGTGCTAGGGGTTACGGAAACATGGCTAGAAGATTCGTCTACCCCCGACCTGGTGGCAGCACTTCCACCTAACTTCGGCGCCATTAATTACAACAGGAAAGATGGCAGGAAGGGGGGGGGGGGAGTGGCCCTCCTCTATAACAACTCCTTAACAACTGAAATCATCTGTGCAGAAAATCTGGAGGGCACAGACATCTTGGGAGTCAAGTTTTTGTTCTCCCACCAATTGCCTGGTGATACTCCTTGTTTACCGATCCCCAAGGACTCCTCCAGCCTTCATTGAGCCTTTTCTTGGACTGGTCCATGACCTGCAGTCAAGGTATGAAGGCCTCGTGGTTATGGGAGATTTCAATCTCCACTGGGAGGAGTCCCCCAAAGATGCAATGTCAAAACAGCTCGAAGAGGCTATGACCACGCTAGAGTTAATTCAGAGGGTGACTGGCTCGACGCATGAGAAAGGCCACACATTGGACCTGATCTGGACCTCAGTCCCGATGTTGAGCCCAATCACCATCTCGCCCTGCATATGGTCAGACCATCACCTACCGCAGGGGAGAATGGCATTCCCAGGGCAAAGCGTATCTTCTCTTGCTGAGTGGCAGGTCGTGAGAAGCTGGAATAAAATGAACACAGACACACTGGTCTCCACTCTAGGGAAACTACCTTCCCATTTTAATAGGCTACCAGAGGATGACGCAGAGACGGCCAGCCTCAAACTGTCACAAAAACTTAAAAGTGCCATGGAAGTAGTGGCACCAGCCCGAAGGGTAAGAATTGGAGATAAGGGCAAAGGTGCGCCTTGGTTTAATGACACGCTGAGGCTTCTGAAACGCTCTCTACGCCGGAGTGAGAGAGCCTCGCGGAAGGGGTATGATCCCAGCACTCAAGCCATTTATATAAAGGAGTTCGCCACCTACAAACAAGCAATCAGGGCTAGGAAAGCTGAGTTCTATGGCGATAGAATTTCGACAGCACTTAATCCCCAGAAAGAAATCTTCAAGGTCCTGTCAGAACTGAGGAAAAAGAAAGAACAACGTGCCTCCTTCTCGCAAGAAGACTGCCAAAAATGTCAGTCATTCTTCACCACAAAGATAGCAGATCTCCTGACAGAAGTTAAGACCACCCCCAGACTAGACTGCCTGGGAGATATTGTACATACAAAATATATTCCAGCGTCTAGAGAGAGAGAGAACAAATAAAGGAAGTTCCTACTAAGAATCAGAATTGTGAAATGGCAAATAGACATAGACATAGACATAGAAATGTATGTGTATGGATTCCCATCATCCACCAAGCCTGGTGATCAGCTTCATCATTTGGGTATCCTATGATGTAAAAAATGACAGACTAGCTCTATAAATCTCACGTTTTTAATCATTGATTGTGACTGACACGAATAACAACTGTTAGTCTGTTCACGCACCAATTTTATATTTTTGCACTTCACCATTTTTCACCGCATTCACAAAAACTTTTTCATAAAACACTTGGTCCCACATACTCTATCCTGCTCATCTTGGTAATTATACCTTTTTGACATTCGTAAGCTCTGAGATTTATAGAGCTAGTCTGTCATTTTTTACATCATAGGATACCCAAATGATGAAGCTGATCACCAGGCTTGGTGAATGATGGGAATCCATATGCATACATTTTTATGTCTATTTGCCATTTCACA
Source organism: Lissotriton vulgaris (assembly GCF_964263255.1). Taxonomy (NCBI): domain Eukaryota; kingdom Metazoa; phylum Chordata; class Amphibia; order Caudata; family Salamandridae; genus Lissotriton; species Lissotriton vulgaris. The sequence goes on from NC_141698.1 coordinate 35,302,076, forward strand.
ATTCTGATTCTTAGTAGGAACTTCCTTTATTTGTTCTCTCTCTCTCTAGACGCTGGAATATATTTTGTATGTACAAGTCAGTCTGGGGCTACATATTCCATTTAGTCTTTAAACTTTGGCCTCTGACCCCAATCTATCTTATTTGTGTGTGTTGTGCCTGGGAGATAGCACAAGAACCATTCCAGCAGTCACTCAGCCCCTAACCTCACTGCCCCTACTCACCAAGGGAATGGTGAGAACAGTGATGGGTCGAGTCAAATCGGGGTCACCGGCTGACCCGTGCCCCCCAAGGGTTTATAAACAAGCCTGGCCGGGGCTGGAGGATGACATAGCTCTTTTGCAACTGGCAGGTCCCTTCCAACTTTAAGGAAGCCCGGTTGATCCCTCTTTTAAAGAAGGCAGGGGCAGATACCAAGATTATGAAAAACTATAGGCCCATCTCACAGCTACCTTTTTTGGTTAAAATAATGGAGCAACATGTGCTGCCCACACTCTCACATCACCTCGAAAACAACCTCCTGTTGGAACCTAACCAGGCCGGTTTCAGAGCTCATCGCAGCACGGAATTGGTCATGCTTTCCGTGCTGAATGACCTGAGACGCAGAGCAGATAATAAAACCCTGTGCGCCCTGGTGCTGTTGGACCTCTCCGCGGCATTTGATACGGTCAAGCACGACCTACTGCTGTTGCGGATGTGGGACCTCGGTATCCAGGGCACTGCCCATGCCTGGCTGACATCTTTCCTTGGTGATCGGGTTCAGAGAGTGCAATTAGCCGACCTGGTATCGGAGGCAGTGGGTCTCACATGTTGAGTTCCTCAGGGCTTAGCCTTGTCACCCCTACTGTTTAACGCCTACCTGCGGCCCCTAATTTCAGCACTAAATCAGATGGACTGCAGCATTTATAACTACGCCGATGATACACAGATTATCATCCAAGTGGACAATTCTTCAACGGCGTATCAGAGAATGCAAAACATTCTAAAATTTACTGTTAATTGGATGACGGACAGTTCATTAAAAATAAATCCCGACAAGACTGAGGTGCTTGCAATTACGACTGCATCCAGCCCTTGGAATGATCTCTTGTGGCCCACTGAACTGGGGCCCTCCCCAGTACCAGCAGAAGCGGTGAAAATCTTAGGCCTGTTTATAGATGCCAAACTCACCATGTCAGCCCAGGTCTCAGCCGTAGTGGGCATATGTGTGGGCCCAATGAGACAACTGCGTAAGCTGGCCCCCATTCTGACGGTGGACACGTGCAGAAGAGCAGTATCAGCCCTGATCCTGGCACGGCTGGACTACGGCAACGTCTTGTATGCCGGTATCTCTCAACACCTGCTGGCCAGACTGCAAATAGTCATGAACGACGCTGCCAGATTAATCTTTCACAAACCAAGAAGGACTCATGCCACTCCTCTCCTTCACAAGCTCCATTGGCTGCCGGTGAGACAGCGGGCTAAGTTCAAGGGCCTGTGCATTACGCATAAAACCCTGTACGGGCAAGCCCCAAATTACATCAGAGAACGTCTAGTTCCATAGGTTCCCAGCAGGAATTTACGTTCAACAGATGCCGCTCTGCTGGTCTGCCCTCGGTTCAAACTTTCCTCTTTAGGAGGGCACGCATTCTCCTACACAATCCCCACCGCATGGAACAGTCTCCCAGAGAGCTTGCGCAAAGAAACGCGCCTACTACCCTTTAGGAAAAAGCTGAAAACTGTGCTGTTTCAGGAGGCATGGGGCATTGTCTAACCGGCCTTCCAATTGGAACTGCGTGCACCCTCAGATAAGCGCTTAGAGACCCCGGGGTGATAAGGCGCTCTACAAATCCAAATACAAATACAAAAATACATTTTTCTTTTAATCACGCTTACCTGTCTGCCGCCCCTGCCACCTCCTCTCGGTCCTCTTTCCCACTTCCAGGGAAGGGAGCAGGATGCACTTAGCCCCCAGCCTCCCGATAGCCAATCACAACTCCGTCATGCAGCGTTGTGATTGCTGTGAGCACCGTGAGAATGGGTGGCTGGGCAGGTTCTCCATGCAGGCTGTAATGCAATCGGCATGGAGAACATGCAAAGTGCGCATGAATGTTTGGCCGGCCCCAGAGTGCCGGCCAAACATTCATGCACACTTTAGGGTGTGCAAACCAGTCCTCCCCTCCCCTCCCCTGTCAGCAGAGCAGCACCGCCTGTCGCGCCCGCAAAGCTGCCGCAAGAAGTAAAAAATAAAATGCTAATAACTTAGAGTTATGATCATTTCCTTTTTCTTTTAGTGACACTGCTTAAAGGGAGTGAGGCGACGCTCCTCCGCCTTGGACCTGTGATTAGTACTGACTATGGTGTTCAAACTTGTGGCGGGCTGCACTAAATTTCAGCAGAATACTATATTTTCTTTTAGCCAATGAGGCATCCTCTCTACCACCCACTGTACCTTCTTTCCTGCCTCGTGCCCTCCCTCATCCCACCCCTCTGTCCCCTCTTTGGGTTAATTTTTCTTCCATTCCTCCTTTATTGCTTCTTCTTTCTTTTCTATGTCATTATTTCTTGCCTTATTTCGCTGCCTCTTTTTCTGAGTTATTGTCTTTTTTAATATCCCTCTAATTTACGTCAGTTTCTTTTTTCTCTTTCTTCAATTCTTTCTCTTTTTTTACTATGGTCTTTTTCTAATGTTCATTTTTTCTTTCTGCATTTTTCCTGCTTCCTTTCCTCATCTTTTATTTTTCCGTTCTTCATTTCTTTTTCTTCCTTTCTCGGTTTTCCTCTTCTCAAGTTGTTTCTGGATGTTTCTTTCATTGCCTCTTCTTACATTTTTATTCACATGTCCACTCTGTCTTGATTTCTTTGTGTGTCTATCTTTCTTTCCTTACCTTTCTGTTTATTCCATTTTCTTCTTTTTCTAATATTTTTCTTCCTTTTTGTTCTCCTTTCTATTGCTTGTTTTAATTTTTTAGTTATTGCACTGTGATGTTCTTTCTTTCTTTCTTTGTCTTTTTTCTTTCATTCTTTCTTTCTTTCTTTCTTTCTTCCTCACTTTCTTTACTTTTCCTTTCGTTTCTTCCCTGTTTCAACCATATCTTAACCCCTGACCCATAATAAAGGCTGAGCTTTCTCTCCAAACATAAATACTGAAAGAGTCCCATTGCATCTGATCTGTTTCTTTCGGTTTCCTGTCTCTACAGGTGTGCGCGGTTGGAGACGCCATTGTGCTCTTAATCCAGTCTACCATGGAATTCACATACATGAGCGGCCAGGATTCTCTACCTCACTATCCAGACCAATCCCATCTCCAGAGCACCGAGGACCCTGAGCTCTTCTACCACAACTCAGACCCCGATGGGAGCGCCCTCTCTTCCTTCTACAGCAACTCGATCCAGAGCCGGGCCACAGGCCTCTACAGGCACTCCCCAGGTATGAGATGGCTACAGGCACTCCCCAGGTATGAGCTGGCTACAGGCACTCCCCAGGTATGAGCTGGCTACAGGCACTCCCCAGGTATTAGCTGGCTACAGGCACTCCCCAGGTATGACCTGGTTACAGGCACTCCCCAGGTATGAGCTGGCTACAGGCACTCCCCAGGTATGACCTGGTTACAGGCACTCCCCAGGTATTAGCTGGTTACAGGCACTCCCAAGTATGAGCTGGCCACAGGCACTCCCCAGCTATGAGCTGGCCACAGGCACTCTCCAGGTATGAGCTGCCTACAGCCACTCCCCAGTATGAGCTGGCTACAGGCACTCCCCAGGTATGAGCTGGCTACAGGCCCTCCCCAGGTATGAGCTGTTTACAGGCACTCCCCAGTATGAGCTGGCTACAGGCCCTCCGCAGGTATGAGCTCGTTACAGGCACTCCCCAGGTATGAGCTGGCCGCAGGCACTCCCCAGGCATGAGCTGGCTACAGGCACTCCCCAGTTATGAGCTAGCCACAGGCACTCCCCAGTTATGAGCTAACCACAGGCACTCCCCGGGTATGAGCTGGCTACAGGCACTCCCCAGGCATAAGCTGGCTACAGGCACTCCCCAGGCATGAGCTGGCTGCAGGCACTCCCCAGGCATGAGCTGGCCACAGGCACTCCCCAGGTATGAGCTGGCTACAGGCACTCCCCAGGCATGAGCTGGCTACAGACACTCCCCAGGTATGAGCTGGCTACAGTACAGGCACTCCCCAAGTACCAGCTGGCCACAGGCTCTTCCCAGGTATGAGCTGGTTACAGGCACTCCACAGTATGAGCTGGCTACAGGCACTCTCCAGGTATGAGCTGGCTACAGGCACTCCACAGGTATGAGCTGGCTACAGGCACTCCACAGGTATGAGCTGGCTACAGGCACTCCACAGGTATGAGCTGGCTACAGGCACTCCACAGGTATGAGCTGGCCACAGGCACTCTCCAGGTATGAGCTGGCTACAGGCACTACCCATGTATGAGATGCCTGCAGCCACTCCCCAGTATGAGCTGGCTACAGGCACTCGCCAGGCATGAGCTGGCTACAGGCACTCCCCAAGTATGAGCTGCCTACAGCCACTCCCCAGTATGAGCTGGCTACAGGCACTCCCCGGGTATGAGCTGGCCACAGGCACTCTCCAGGTATGAGCTGGTCACAGGCACTCCCCAGTGTGAGATGCCTACAGCCACTCCCCAGTATGAGCTGGCTACAGGCACTCCCCAGGTATGAGCTGGCTACAGCCACTCCACGAGTATGAGCTGGCTACAGGCACTCCCCAGGCATGGGCTGGTTACAGGCACTCTCTAGGTATGAGCTGGCCATAGGCCCTCTCCAGGTATGAGCTGGCTACAGGCTCTCCCCAGTATGAGCTGCCTACAGCCACTCATCAGTATGAGCTGGCTACAGGCACTCCCCAGGCATGAGCTGGCCACAGGCACTCCCCAAGTATGAGCTGGCTACAGGCACTCCCCAGGCATGAGCTGGCTACAGGCCCTCCCCAGTCATGAGCTGGCCACAGGCACTCCCCAAGTACGAGCTGGCCACAGGCACTCCCCAAGTATGAGCTGGCCACAGGCACTTCCCAGGCATGAGCTGGTTACAGGCACTCTCCAGGTATGAGCTGGCTACAGGCACTCCCCAGGTTTGAGCTGGCTACAGGCACTCCCCGAATATGAGCTGGCTACAGGCACTCCCCGGGCATAAGATGGCCACAGACACTCCCCAAGTATGAGCTGGCTACAGGCACTCCCCAGTATGAGCTGCCTACAGCCACTCCCCAGTATGAGCTGGCTACAGGCACTCCCCAGGCATGAGCTGGCCACAGGCACTCCCCAGTATGAGCTGGCTACAGGCACTCCCCAGATATGAGCTGGCTACAGGCACTCCCCGAGTATGAGCTGGCTACAGGCCCTCCCCAGGCATGAGCTGGCTGCAGACACTCCCCAGGTATGAGCTGGTTACAGGCACTCCCTAGGTATGAGCTGGCCACAGGCACTCCCCAAGTATGAGCTGGCTGCAGGCACTCCCCATGCATAAGCTGGCTACAGGCACTCCCCAGGCATGAGCAGGCCACAGGCACTCCCCAGGTATGAGCTGCCTACAGCCACTCCCCAGTATGAGCTGGCTACAGGCACTCCCCAGGTAGGAGCTGGCTACAGGCACTCCACAAGTATGAGCTAGCTACAGGCACTCCCAAGTATGAGCTGGCCACAGGCACTCCTCAGGTATGAGCTGGTTACAGGCACTCCACAGGTATGAGCTGGCCACAGGCACTCCAAAGGCATGAGATGGCTACAGGCACTCCCCAGGCATGAGCTGGCTACAGGCACTCCCCAGGCATGAGCTGGCTACAGACACTCCCCAGGTATGAGCTGGCTACAAGCACTCCCCAGGTATGAGCTCGCCACAGGCACTCCCCAGGTATGAGCTGGCTACAGGCACTCCCCAGGTATTAGCTGGCCACAGGCACTCCCCAAGTATGAGCTGCCTACAGCCACTCCCCAGTATGAACTGGCTACAGGCACTCCCCAGGTATGAGCTGGCCACAGGCACTCCCCAGCTATAAGCTGGCTACAAGCACTCCCCAGGTATGAGCTCGCCACAGTCACTCCCCAGGTATGAGCTGGCTACAAGCACTCCCCAGGCATGAGCTCGCCACAGGCACTCTCCAGGTATGAGCTGGCTACAGGCTCTCCCCAGTATGAGCTGCCTACAGGCACTGCCCGGGTATGAGCTGGCTACAGGCACTCCCCAGGCATGAGCTGGCTACAGGCACTCCCCAGGTATGAGCTAGCCACAGGCACTGCCCAGGTAAGAGATGGTTACAGGCACTCCCCAGGTTTGAGCTGACCTCGGATCCCCCTGGCACTCCCCAGGTATGAGCTGGCTACAGGCACTGCCCAGGTTTGAGCTGGCCTCAGATCCCTCAGCACTCCCCAGGTATGAGCTGGCTACAGGCACTCCACAGGTATGGGCTGGCTACAGGCAATCCTCAGGTGTGAACTGGCCTCAGACCCCCCTGGCACTCCCCAGGTATGAGCTGGCTACAGGCACTCCACAGGTATGAGTTGGCTACAGGCAATCTTCAGGTGTGAACTGGCTACAGGCACTCCCCAGGAATTAGCTGGCTACAGGCAATCCTCAGGTATGAGCTAGCTACAGGCACTCCCCAGGTATGAGCTGGCTACAGACTCTTCTCAGGTATTAGATGGCCACAGGCACTCCCCAGGCATGAGCTGGCTACAGGCACTCCCAGGCATCAGCTGGTTGCAGGCACTCCCCAAGTATGAGCTAGCCACAGACACTCCCCAGGTATGAGCTGGGTACAGACATTCCCCAGGCATGAGCTGCCTGCAGGCAGTCCCCAAGTATGAGATAGCCACAGGCACTCCCCAGGTATGAGCTGGCTAAAGGTACTCTCCAGGTATGAGCTGGTTACAGGCACTCCCCAGGTATGAGCTGGCCACAGGAACTCTCCAGGTATGAGCTGGCTACAGGCACTCTCCCGGTATGAGCTGGCTACAGGCACTCCCCAAGTATGCGCTGCCTACAACCACTCCCCTGTATGAGCTGGCTACAGGCACTCCCCAGGTATGAGCTGGCTACAGGCACTCCCCAGGTATGAGCTGGCTACAGGCACTCCCCAGTATGAGCTGGCTACAGGCACTCCCCAGGTATGAGCTGGCTACAGGCACTCCCCGAGTATGTGCTGCTTACAGCCACTCCCCAGTATGAGCTGGCTACAGGCACTCTCCATGTATGAGCTGGCTACAGGCACTCCCCAGGCATGAGCTGGCCACAGGCACTCCCCAAGTACGAGCTGGCCACAGGCACTCCCCAAGTATGAGCTGGCCACAGGCACTCCCCAGGTATGAGCTGGTTACAGGCACTCTCCAGGTATGAGCTGGCTACAGGCACTCCCTGAATATGAGCTGGCGACAGGCACTCCCCAGGCATGAGCTGGCCACAGGCACTCCCCAAGTACGAGCTGGCCACAGGCACTCCCCAAGTACGAGCTGGCCACAGGCACTCCCCAAGTATGAGCTGGCCACAGGCACTCCCCAGGTATGAGCTGGTTACAGGCACTCCCCAGGTATGAGCTGGCTACAGGCACTCCCCGAATATGAGCTGGCGACAGGCACTCCCCAGGCATGAGCTGGCTACAAGCACTCCCCAGGTATAAGCTCGCCACAGGCACTCCCCAGCTATAAGCTGGCTACAAGCACTCCCCAGGTATGAGCTCGCCACAGGCACTCTCCAGGTATGAGCTGGCTACAGGCACTCCCCAGGTATGAGCTGGCTACAGGCACTCCCCAGTATGAGCTGGCTTCAGGCACTCCCCAAGTATGAGCTGGCCACAGGCACTCCCCAGGCATGAACTGGCTACAGGCACTCCCCAGGTATGAGCTAGCGACAGGCACTGCCCAGGTATGAGCTGGTTACAGGCACTCCCCAGGTTTGAGCTGGCCTCAGATTCCTCTGGCATTCCCCAGGTATGAGCTGGCTACAGGCACTCCCCAGGTGTGAACTGGCCTCAGACCCCCCTGGCACTCCCCAGGTATGAGCTGGCTACAGGCACTCCACAGGTATGAGCTGGCTACAGGCAATCTTCAGGTGTGAGCTGGCTACAGGCACTCCCCAGGAATTAGCTGGCTACAGGCACTCCCCAGGAATTAGCTGGCTACAGGCATACCTCAGGTATGAGCTAGCTACAGGCACTCCCGGTGTATGAACTCTCTACAGGCACCCCCCAGGTATGAGCTGGCTACAGGCACTCCACAGGTATGAGCTGGCTACCTGCAATCTTCAGGTGTGAGCTGGCTACAGGCACTCCCCAGGAATTAGCTGGCTACAGGCAATCCTCAGGTATGAGCTAGCTACAGGCACTCCCGGTGTATGAACTCTCTACAGGCACTCCCCAGGTATGAGCTGGCTACAGGTACTCCCCAGGTATGAGCTGGCTACAGACTCTTCTCAGGTATTAGATGGCCTCAGGTCAGCGCTTACCGCAGTCTCCCATCTTCACTCCTCTGGTATGATCTCACCTAAGAGTCCCACAGCCAATCCCTATGCATTAGATAGCCCCAGGACCCTACAGGCACTCCCCAGGTATGAGCTGGCTATAGGCAATCCTCAGGTATTAGATGGCCTCAGACCCCCATGGCACTCCCCAGGTCAGAGATCGCTGCAGTCTCCCATCGGCACTCCTCTGATATGAGCTCACCTCAGAGCCCCACAGCCACTCCCTGTGCATGAGCTTACCTCCGTACCCTACAGGCACTCCCCAGGTATGAGATGGTTACAGGCACTCCCCAGGTTTGAGCTGACCTCGGATCCCCCTGGCACTCCCCAGGTATGAGCTGGCTACAGGCACTGCCCAGGTTTGAGCTGGCCTCAGATCCCCCAGCACTCCCCAGGTATGAGCTGGCTACAGGCACTCCACAGGTATGGGCTGGCTACAGGCAATCCTCAGGTGTGAACTGGCCTCAGACCCCCCTGGCACTCCCCAGGTATGAGCTGGCTACAGGCACTCCACAGGTATGAGTTGGCTACAGGCAATCTTCAGGTGTGAACTGGCTACAGGCACTCCCCAGGAATTAGCTGGCTACAGGCAATCCTCAGGTATGAGCTAGCTACAGGCACTCCCCAGGTATGAGCTGGCTACAGACTCTTCTCAGGTATTAGATGGCCACAGGCACTCCCCAGGCATGAGCTGGCTACAGGCACTCCCAGGCATCAGCTGGTTGCAGGCACTCCCCAAGTATGAGCTAGCCACAGACACTCCCCAGGTATGAGCTGGGTACAGACATTCCCCAGGCATGAGCTGCCTGCAGGCAGTCCCCAAGTATGAGATAGCCACAGGCACTCCCCAGGTATGAGCTGGCTAAAGGTACTCTCCAGGTATGAGCTGGTTACAGGCACTCCCCAGGTATGAGCTGGCCACAGGAACTCTCCAGGTATGAGCTGGCTACAGGCACTCTCCCGGTATGAGCTGGCTACAGGCACTCCCCAAGTATGCGCTGCCTACAACCACTCCCCTGTATGAGCTGGCTACAGGCACTCCCCAGGTATGAGCTGGCTACAGGCACTCCCCAGGTATGAGCTGGCTACAGGCACTCCCCAGTATGAGCTGGCTACAGGCACTCCCCAGGTATGAGCTGGCTACAGGCACTCCCCGAGTATGTGCTGCTTACAGCCACTCCCCAGTATGAGCTGGCTACAGGCACTCTCCAGGTATGAGCTGGCTACAGGCACTCCCCAGGCATGAGCTGGCCACAGGCACTCCCCAAGTACGAGCTGGCCACAGGCACTCCCCAAGTATGAGCTGGCCACAGGCACTCCCCAGGTATGAGCTGGTTACAGGCACTCTCCAGGTATGAGCTGGCTACAGGCACTCCCTGAATATGAGCTGGCGACAGGCACTCCCCAGGCATGAGCTGGCCACAGGCACTCCCCAAGTACGAGCTGGCCACAGGCACTCCCCAAGTACGAGCTGGCCACAGGCACTCCCCAAGTATGAGCTGGCCACAGGCACTCCCCAGGTATGAGCTGGTTACAGGCACTCCCCAGGTATGAGCTGGCTACAGGCACTCCCCGAATATGAGCTGGCGACAGGCACTCCCCAGGCATGAGCTGGCTACAAGCACTCCCCAGGTATAAGCTCGCCACAGGCACTCCCCAGCTATAAGCTGGCTACAAGCACTCCCCAGGTATGAGCTCGCCACAGGCACTCTCCAGGTATGAGCTGGCTACAGGCACTCCCCAGGTATGAGCTGGCTACAGGCACTCCCCAGTATGAGCTGGCTTCAGGCACTCCCCAAGTATGAGCTGGCCACAGGCACTCCCCAGGCATGAACTGGCTACAGGCACTCCCCAGGTATGAGCTAGCGACAGGCACTGCCCAGGTATGAGCTGGTTACAGGCACTCCCCAGGTTTGAGCTGGCCTCAGATTCCTCTGGCATTCCCCAGGTATGAGCTGGCTACAGGCACTCCCCAGGTGTGAACTGGCCTCAGACCCCCCTGGCACTCCCCAGGTATGAGCTGGCTACAGGCACTCCACAGGTATGAGCTGGCTACAGGCAATCTTCAGGTGTGAGCTGGCTACAGGCACTCCCCAGGAATTAGCTGGCTACAGGCACTCCCCAGGAATTAGCTGGCTACAGGCATACCTCAGGTATGAGCTAGCTACAGGCACTCCCGGTGTATGAACTCTCTACAGGCACCCCCCAGGTATGAGCTGGCTACAGGCACTCCACAGGTATGAGCTGGCTACCTGCAATCTTCAGGTGTGAGCTGGCTACAGGCACTCCCCAGGAATTAGCTGGCTACAGGCAATCCTCAGGTATGAGCTAGCTACAGGCACTCCCGGTGTATGAACTCTCTACAGGCACTCCCCAGGTATGAGCTGGCTACAGGTACTCCCCAGGTATGAGCTGGCTACAGACTCTTCTCAGGTATTAGATGGCCTCAGGTCAGCGCTTACCGCAGTCTCCCATCTTCACTCCTCTGGTATGATCTCACCTAAGAGTCCCACAGCCAATCCCTATGCATTAGATAGCCCCAGGACCCTACAGGCACTCCCCAGGTATGAGCTGGCTATAGGCAATCCTCAGGTATTAGATGGCCTCAGACCCCCATGGCACTCCCCAGGTCAGAGATCGCTGCAGTCTCCCATCGGCACTCCTCTGATATGAGCTCACCTCAGAGCCCCACAGCCACTCCCTGTGCATGAGCTTACCTCCGTACCCTACAGGCACTCCCCAGGTATGAGCTGGTCACAGGCACTCCCCAGGTATGAGCTGGTCACAGGCCTCGACAAACACTCTCCAGGTAAGAGTTGGCCTAAGGAACCTACAGGCACTCCAAATGTATAAGCTGGCAAGGGGCCTCTATAGGCACTCCTCAGATATGAACCAGCCACGTATACCTACAGGCATCCCAAGGTATAAGCTGGCTTAAGGCCCGTCTAGGCACAAGGAAGGTATCAGCTGGCCTGAGTTCTCTACAGATATTCCCCAAGTATGAGCTAGCCTCAGACCCCTGCAGACACTACCCAGGAATGAGCTGCCCTCCGGGCCCCACAGGAACCTCCAAGGTAGGATCTGGCAGCAGGCCCCTGTAGGCACTTCCCACATATGTGCTGGCCTCAGATCCCTACAGGCACCACCATGGTATGAGTAGGCGACAGGCCTCTTAGGCACTTCCCACATATGTGCTGGCCTCAGATCCCTACAGGCACCACCAAGGTACGAGCAGGCGGCAGGTCCCTGAACGCACTAACCAGGTATGAGCTGGTGTCAGGCCATAGAGATGCTCCCCTATTATAAGATGTCCTTAGAGCCCTAAAGCCACTCCCGGTGTGAGCTTGACATTGTTCCAGTGCTTCAAGAGATATTTTGGGGACAGGTCACTTGAGTTTGCAACTCCAAACTTGAAAATGCAAACAATTTTCTCTAGTGCAAAAGTTTTTATGAATATTTATAAGACTATAGAGGCATACAAAAAACTATCACTGAAACAATGGATACAATTTGCAAGCACTGTATATTTGTTGCATCAGACATAAAATATATAATTAATAGCTCTGCCATAGTAGCTAAAATAAAATAAAATAATGTCTGGGGCTACCAAGTAATTGAGCATGGATGTAAGAAAAAACATTACATAGATTATATAATGTTGAATGAAAGGGTAATAACATATGTATCCAGAGTCTCTCACATCAAAGGATGTGTAAAAAGAGGCTTGGAGTTATTAGCAAAAGACGGGCCCAACCAACCTCATGACTTATAAATAATGTCCCTTTCACCATTTTTGGGCAGATGAAGGATTTGTATTTTTCCAATGACAGTGATTGACTTAATTGGCAATGAAGCCAAATAGTCTCCATCTGTGTTTGCTACTAAAGAAATAAGAGTTGTGGATTTGCATATAACAACATTGAAGGAAAGAATTGGAAATTGAGCTTTAAATGATTTGCAATTACATCCCAGACTTAGTGCCAAAACGTAAAACTAATTGCACAATTATAAAGTGTGTCAATGAAACAATCACACTCTTACAATGGCAGAAACTAGGACTATAAAGAAATGTTACTTTAAATAATTTAGAAGGAGTCTACAGACAATTATATAATATAAGCCTATTAGTCTGACACAAAGATACTGATAATCAACCTCAAATTTTGAATAGCCAAACATTTCTTCATTGATCTATGGAAATTTCAATATTAAAAACAGAATTCCAAAAGTCACACATTTTGTGTAAATTCCTATAATTAGGCCAAGTTCATTTTTATATACTTTGTAAATATTAAGAAATAACTCTAAATCAGAACTTTTAGCACAGGGAATAAAATTGTTATCTGTATTTAAAAAGTGTTATATAGTAATTCATTTTTATGATACTCTGAAGAGGAAAAATTAAAAGTTTATTTTATGAATTCAAAATGGAACCAAACACATTGCCTTGAAATATCTCTTAAATATAGAAAATACGTACATTAATCCAGACTTATCAAAATGATATGGACTTTATTAATTTTAAATACACTAATAAGCTTAAAAGATACCTTTTAAAGCATTTATACTATTAATAATTTAGCATCAATTTTAAGTAAAGCATTTTTGTATCTGTTATACCGGGGGATAGTTTCAAAATGTAGCTATTAGAGATGGTTAAAACTGTGGTAAAGAAAAGAGGTTGCTTAAATTGTGCTCCAATAGGACCCATTTAGGTAATGGGGAGAGGAGTTGACCTAACGGCTAGGGCGGTCGACCTCGAATCTAGGGAACTGGGTTCGAGTCTCGGCAATGACGCTGAACATCCTGTGATTCTGGGCAAATCACTTAATCTCCCTGTGCCTAACAGAAATGAATGTGCCCTCATGTAAAGCAACTGGTGCTATGTAAAGCGCTCTGATACCAGATTTGGGTCACGTTCGCGCTATATAAAAAAAAAAAAAAAAAGGTAAATCAGTGCTTTGAAACCATAATGAGCGGAGTGGAACTAAAATAGCAAAAAGATGCCTGAAAGACCTCCATCACCATCATATTTAATAGTCTCTTAGGTTCTATAATTAATATAGGAAAATGTCTAATTACAAATACATTTAGTAATCAATGGATTTAAAGCATTGAAAAAGTAGAAATAAAACATCGTGGAAACATGGAAATTTTAGATAAAATTTCCACAATAGAAAGCAACCATTTTTTTTATTGAGCGTAAAAACACAGCAGACATATTTTGACCAAGGTACATACAACTGATAAAATTCCAAAATCTCCAATCTCATATTAAAACTAGACAATAAATAGATCAAATTTCATCGTCCATTCGTACACAATAACTATAATAAACAGGATATACAGAAAAAGATAAAATCTATAAAATATCAAGTCACATATTTAAGTCATGTAAAAAAATGGAAAGCGCAAATTCATATATCATTTTTCATAATGTGCAAAACCAGCATTCTGCGTAGCAGCTCGGTGGTAACGTGTACCCCCTTCCTCAAAGACCTGTGTAAAACCAGACAGTAATTAGATCAAATTTCATCAACCATTTGTACACAATAAATATGATAAACAGGATATACAGAAAAAGGTAAAATCTATAAAATATCAAGTCACATATTTAGGTTGTGTAAAAAAAAGGCAAAATGCAAATCCATATATCATTTTACAGAATGTGCAAAACCAGCTTTCCACATAGCAGCTCAGTAAGGCAACAATTTTTTAACAGAGTTAGAAAAAACAATTACAAAATATTTGACATCACAGGCCACCAAATAATACTAGTAATAAGCAGTGCATCAGGAGTCCAATAAACATTTAGGGGGTCATTATGATGGCGGATTCCCAGCATACTCTGGGCCGGCGGAAGCCACCGCCGGCCCGGAGTATGCGGGGAATCCGCCGAGGAGGCCTGAAAGACCCACCGCCACATTAGGATGGCTGGTGGGTCTCACAATCTGTCTTCCACTTTTCCGCCGCGGTCGGAAGGCGACCACGGCGGAAAAGCACTAACATGGCTGGCGGTGTCTATCAGACACAGCCAGCCATATTAGGATGTAGGGAAAGTAATGCTTTTCCGCGGCGGCTTTTCCGCCGTGGACAAGCTTACGGACATTCACTTTGGGGGCCCGTTGTGGGCCCCCTGGGTGAAGGTTGCGTGGGGGGTGCACATGGGGGGTACCTATGGTACCCCCCTGCCTTTGCGTGCACGAAGCGGCAGGCACCGCGCGGTGCCTGCCGCTTTGTGCATGCAAATGCACTGCTTTCATTATTTACATTGCGGCGGGTGCTTCTTCAAGCAGCACCCTCCGCAATGTAAAACATACAGGATGTGACCGCCAGGTTGGCGGTCACATCCTAATTGCCATGGAGGGACCGCCGCTGCCCATGCGGACGGTCCCTCCTACTCAGGGGTGGCGGACGGACGCAAGTCCGTCCGCCATCCTAATCGACCCCATAATGTGGAAAATCTGCTCTAATATTTAAGGTCTATCCGGAGACTTAAGCACAACTGTTGAAATGATATAGTATAACAGGAAAGGTAACAGGCAGATTGCCAATATACAGCAATACATTATCGGCTTATGTTGATCCTTTTTCTACTAAATCATTTATAGTAATCCTTTTATTTTTAATAGAGCTACGCATTAAGTATAATAATGGCTCAATAGCTAATAAACATAGGAGAGGTGAAAGGAGACAATCTTGCCTAATATCTCCTTATAAATGAAAAGGAAAGTAAGTAATGCCATTGATATAATTTTTTGCAGACGGGGAAGCACATATGCCTTAACCATAAGTACATTTGCCAGTTAACCTTATCAAATGTTTTTCAGCATCTAGAGCCAAGAAGAGTCTTAATTAATTCATAAAAGAAAGGACATAACAAATAAGCCTAGAATTATGAGTGGGTAGTCTACATTTCATAAAGCCTCTTTGGTCAGGCTGCCTTATAGAACTTAATATAGTAGTTTATATTATTGACAGAATTTCTTGCACACATTTTATACTCCTGGTTTATACGCGATATTGGGAGGTAATTGGAAACAGAAGTATGATCTTTATCAGGCTTGGTCAGATTTCAGTTAAGACAGATTTCAAGATCTTAGAAATATTCTCCAAAATGGTCTTCTGTCAATTGAGTTTGCAAACACTGGATCATTTCCCTTCTGTTAGGATTTGGCCCTACAAAAAGTAGTTGTTTATGAATGGTAGCCACAAACAATAAAGAAAGAATCAAGGAAACAAGAAAAAATCGGAAAGAAAGCAGGAAAAAGACAAAGAATAGAAGAAAGGAAGTTTAAGACATGGTGCAGACAGATCAGGGTTCTTGGACATGTTTCTTGGGGTCTTATAATTTTTGTAATTCACAGTGATGGCTGAGAGCTCAGAGCCTGGCCCCAATTCCACCCTTTGAGTATGCATCTGTCCCCTCGTATTGGTGACTAACTCCCGCTGTACTTTCTCCAGTCCGCCAGGTGTACCCGTTAAACCTGCAGTGGGTGGACAACGGGCATGGCCTGAACCATCCGTACGGTACCAGCAGCTGGCCAATGGCAGCCTACAGTAAGTCGCCACTACAGCAAGGCGGCCTGTCACTCTACCAGCCAACCTCTTCAGCACCCTCTACGCTTCCCTCCACCTCCACCCCTACTTCATCCTCTTACCACCCGGCACCCCACCTCCTCAGCCTGCTGCCTGTCTCGCCGAGGGACCTATCGCCGGAACTAAGCCGCGAGGACAAGGAAAGCACCAAGTTCCTGGAAACTCTAAAGACGGAGAGGATGAGTCCTCTGAACCCTGACCTATTGACCTTGAATTCTATGACTCCAAATGAGCTGAGCCATCATCTCCACCACTCCTACTGGGAGAGCTACCAGGACTTCAATGGCGGCTTCTTCCAGAGCTCAGGTGGGTCAAGCCGATATAGAGTGTTTATTGAGCAGAGGTGCGACAAGCCGAGGCAACGCCTCTCAAAGTAGGCAATTCTGTAGATTCGGCTTATGCATGGGACACATCACACACAGTTTGCTGCAGAATTTGCATACTTTACACACAAAAAAACTTTTTTCTATCTCAGACTTATCTAAAGTTACTTTAAAAAGTGCCACTCACGGCTCCGCGCAGTGATAGGCCTTTTGTAAACATTTCATGATTATGTTTTAAAAGCTGATTGCTGTATTCAGGTGCTAATGCTATTAATGCGGTAAAACATTTGCCCAGACTGTATTAATGTTGGTTAAAATTAGATTAAATAATATTGTCATGGAACATGCTGAATTATGCGACATATTTTTCATTTTCTAAAACATAACTCAGTCCATGACTGTAGCATGATTCCTGTGGCCATGGTTATGAAGAGGGCAGTTGTTGCATCTGCAGGAACCATCCACCCCATTCCTATCCTGCCGCCACCATACAAGGAAATAAGAATGTTATGGTGGTTCCGCAAAATTACTTGTTGAGGTAACATCCTTACTACTGTGCCCGCTTTAAGGTTTCGTGCTACTCCTGTAAGCAGCCTCCCCACCCTGCCTAGTTCAGACATCTCAAGACGTCACATATCAGTCATACATAGCACATAAAATCCCACATTGCTCTCTTGTCTTGTATTCCCTCATCTAAAATGTGTACAGCACACTGCACCTACCAGAAAATAGCCAGAACTTG
This sequence comes from Lissotriton vulgaris, assembly GCF_964263255.1. NCBI lineage: Eukaryota > Metazoa > Chordata > Amphibia > Caudata > Salamandridae > Lissotriton > Lissotriton vulgaris. The sequence goes on from NC_141698.1 coordinate 35,319,201, forward strand.
ATAAGCTACTTAAGTCAGGAAAAAGCTGCTCCGGGGAAAGCCGGTTGTGTCTTGAATCTGTAGCATGTCAACTCTTCCTGATGACAGTGGTCTGCAGTTAGTTCACTTTAGTTTTCACCGAGGTAATCTCCTAGTATCATGACGTTTCGTTTCTATTGAAGCTCTTGAGAAGAGTTTAACATTGTTAGGTGGTGCTGGTTTCCAATACAGATAAATATTTTAAATGGCTGTCCTGCTTACAATCAATCAATCAATCGAAAACTTTATTTCGATCACTGGGGATCATAAAAGTACATAAAGATTGGAAAATAAAATGGAAAATACAAGGACTGCATCTGCCTTAAAGTTAAGGAGCCTCGTTGAAGGCAGCCGCCAGTGATACATTCTGCACTGCTTTCGCTGAAGGTGGGCACAATTTCTGTTCATGTCTCTGAAAATTTTGTCTTTCAGGACCACTGGTCTGCATTAGGGGGAGGGGGGGGGTTGCAAGAAAATGTAGTTGGGTATTTTACAATTTGAAATGCTCAGAAGCATTTAAAGTCAGCACTACAGAACAAGATGAAGCTCCTCTGAAGCAATATTATTCAGGGCGAAACGTCATGATGTCAAGACATTACCTCAGTGAAAACTTAATCGTACTAACTGCTTGAGTGAATGGAGATTAACTTGTTGAAAGTTGATTAGTGCTAACAGCTTTATGAAGACTGGAACATGAAATGAAAACTGCAAATAGACCTACCACAGTGCTATGGGGCCTCATTGAAGACATACAGCTGTGATAAGTTCAGTGCTGCTTCGACTGAGTGTGCCTACAATTTGTTATGAAATGTAAATCCTTAAGACTTTCTTCATGGTAATTGCTTCGGTTTGCCTGTTCTGTAATACCTTAGGAGTGGCATACACATGATAGAATCGCCTTACTTTGTGCTACTTTTTATACCACCTTCTCTGCAACCCATCAAGCAGTGGTGATACTTAGAGCTGACATGTCCTTATATTTTCTTCAGATGCCCGGGAGTGTGTGAACTGTGGCGCCACCGCCACCCCCCTCTGGCGCCGCGATGGCACTGGCCACTACCTGTGCAATGCCTGCGGACTGTACCATAAGATGAACGGACAGAACAGGCCTCTCATTCGGCCGAAGAAACGACTGGTATGGATGGGAGAATGGTAGAGGCTGCGATATGGAAATGAGGGAGTGGGGTATGACAAGCAGTATGGTGCACTGCCTAAGGTGACCTCATGGTGTCTTTACAAGTACCAAAAAGGTCCTTAAATGGTACCAAGTAGAGACTCTAACCAATAACATGCTTGCTGAGTCCTAGGAAGAGAAGGAATATGGACTAGAAAGGGTCTTTCAGCAATGACCATGACATGAGTGAGCACAGAAAGTATTCTTTAAAAAGACAGGGGGCTTATTGACAAGCCCATGGCGTTGCCGGATGACCACTTTTTTTGACTCACCAGCGGCGCAGTGTGCCAGCCCATATTTGCAAGGCCACATAAAGCCACCCTGCGCAGCTTCTCATGGCCTTGTAATTACGGCCCCATTTACGCATTACTATGGGGCCAATTCAGAGAACTAACTTAAGACAAAATCCTAAACTTACTACTTTTGGTATTCACAGAAGTTAAGATTTTGTCTTAAGTTTGTAGGTGATGATTACATTCAAATAGGCCTTGAACTCTAAAGCTGGTGGCAGACACTGGTTTTGCAAGGCACTCAGCGGTTAGGTCTACACACCAGTAAGATACTGCTCACTGTTCATGCATTCGAGCCCCCTCTGGCCAATGGTCTCACACCAAGCCAAGCCTCTGCTTCAAATGTAAACACAGAAGTGCTGGCACTTGTTATCTCATAGTGTCTGTTTGCTACTGAAAAGTGCTGGTACTCTTCAATGAAAAGGATTGCTCTCCTTCTGGGAAGTGCTGGTACTCTTCGATTAAAAGGATTGCTCTCCTTCTGGGAAGTGCTGGTACTCTTCGATTAAAAGGATTGCTCCCCTTCTGGGAAGTGCTTATACTCTTCGATTAAAAGGATTGCTCTCCTTCTGGGAAGTGCTGGTACTCTTCGATTAAAAGGATTGCTCCCCTTCTGGGATGTGCTGGTACTCTTCGGTTAAAAGGATTGCTCCCCTTCTGGGAAGTGCTTATACTCTTCGAAAAAGGATTGCTCCCCTTCTGGGAAGTGCTTATACTCTTCGGTTAAAAGGATTGCTCCCCTTCGAGGAAGAGCTGGTACTCTTCGGTTAAAAGGATTGCTCCCCTTCTGGGAAGTACTTATACTCTTCGGTTAAAAGGATTGCTCCCCTTCGGGGAAGTGCTGGTACTCTCCGGTTAAAAGGATTGCTCCCCTTCTGGGAAGTGCTTATACTCTTCGATTAAAAGGATTGCTCCCCTTCGGGAAGTGCTGGTACTCTTCCATTAAAAGGATTGCCCCCCTTCTGGGAAGTGCTGGTACTCTCTCTTGCACATGACAAAATGTGCGTATACTTGGTACCTGATAGCACCGGCTCATTTAAAGCACTGCACAGTCCTCATTAGATAATTGTTGATATACAATACAATAGATTTTTAAAGCGCACAGCTACCTCGAATGAGGCGTCCCAGGGCTATAGGGAAGGATTTGCAGCTCCTTCCGAGCTCTTCATCAACAATTTCCCTTTGCCAGAGGCCTGGTCCCTGAGTGCCACAACAATAAACCTAGTTGTAACTGCTTTCGCTTTATCTGTTGTGTTTTCTCCAGATTGTGAGCAAGAGAGCAGGCACCCAGTGCACCAACTGCCACACCACCACCACCACGCTGTGGAGGCGCAACGCCAGCGGGGAGCCCGTGTGCAACGCCTGCGGCCTCTACTACAAGCTGCACAATGTAAGTGGTAAATAGTAAAGGCATAATCCAATACTGACGTCATCTGTGGTATGGCAGGCCTAGCCCACACCATCAGAGGGTCACCCAAGGCTTTGCATGAGTTACACAACATCTGAAGCACTGACCTCAATACCAAATAATGAGGATCTAAAAGGGCCAATGGTCAAGTGTTTACAAAAGGAAACATCCTTTACCCCTCAATTTTTACTCCACATAAACTTTTACAACGCAGGGCTTTACACTGCAAACTGTTACAACGCATTCCCCAAAGTAACGCCCCCCTGGAATTAGAATAGCAATTGCATTGTAATGGGGGATGCGTTGTAACAGAGTGTGTTGTAAAGCCCTGCGTTGTAAAAATGTTGCGGGATAAAAGCATGCAGGGTAACGTCATACAAACTTTTACAAAGAGTGTCAATTACCCTGATTGGGTGTATGAAGTTATTAATAGGTGAGAAGTTCAATGAGAAACAAAGGTCAGAAAAAGTCCAGTTTTTAGGTCTCCGTCTAGCGAAGGCTGCGCTTGCGCAGTCTCGCTGGGGAGAACTGATGTTTTCCAGAGTGGGGCTTGAACCCGCCCCTCTTCTCCATTGGCTGTCTTCCTAAACGGAGGCCAGCCATTGGAGGAGAGGGACGTCACTCAGTTTAAGCCCCGTCTTTTTGGGATTCAGGGTGTGTTTTTTAGGTTCTTTCTCTTTTCTTTCTGTCCTCTTCCCATTGGCTGGAATTTTACATTCCAGCCAATGGGAAGAGGAGAGAATGAAAAACACGCCCCCCAGTTCGAAAATGTCAGGGCTTTTCGGAGAGCCATTTCTGCTGGGCCACCGCCGGAAGAAGTAGAGAAGCTGTCGAGTCCTCCGCCCCAGCCGATAAGTGCTTGCTTTTCTGCCCCCCCTGTTCCTCGTTGTGCTCGCTTTTCTGCCCCCTAGTTCCTCGTTGTGCTCGCTTTTCTGCCCCCACCCCCCTGTTGCCTCGTTGTGCTTGCTTTTCTGCCCCCCCTGTTGCCTCGTTATGCTCGCTTTTCTGCCCCCGTTGCCTCATTGTGCTCGTTTTTCTGCCCCCCACCCCCCTGTTGCCTCGTTGTGCTCGCTTTTCTGCCCCCCACCCCCCTGTTCCTTGTTGTGCTCACTTTTCTGCACCCCCACCCCCTGTTCCTCGTTGTGCTCGCTTTTCTGCCCCCCACCCCCCTGTTGACTCGTGGTGCTCGCTTTTCTGCCCCCCGCCCCCTGTTGCCTCGTTATGCTCGCTTTTCTGCCCCACCCACCCCCCGTTCCTCGGTGTGCTTGCTTTTCTGCCCCCCACCCCCCTGTTCCCTCATTGTGCTCACTTTTCTGCCCCCCCCACCCCCCTGTTCCCTCGTTGTGCTCGCTTTTCTGCCCCCACACCCTCCTGTTCCTCGTTGTGCTCGCTTTTCTGCCCCCCCACCCCCCTGTTCCTTGTTGTGCTCGCTTTTCTGCCCCCCACGCCCCTGTTGCCTCGTTGTGCTCGCTTTTCTGCCCCCCCACCCCCTGTTCCTCGTTGTGCTCGCTTTTCTGCCCCCCACCCCCTGTTCCTCGTTGTGCTTGCTTTTCTGCCACCCCACCCCCCTGTTGCCTCGTTGTGTTCGCTTTTCTGCCTACCCCTGTTCCTCACTGTGTGTGTGTGTGGCTCTGTGTGTGTGGGGGGGGGGCGTTGTGTGTGTGTGTGGCTGTGTGTGTGTGGTGGGCTCTGTGTGTGTGTGTGTGGTGGGCTCTGTGTGTGTGGTGGGCTCTGTGTGTGGGGTGGGCTCTGTGTGTGGGGTGGGCTCTGTGTGTGTGTGTGTGGTGGGCTCTGTGTGTGTGTGGTGGGCTCTGTGTGTGTGGTGGGCTCTGTGTGTGTGTGTGTGGTGGGCTCTGTGTGTGTGATGGGCTCTGTGTGTGGGGTGGGCTCTGTGTGTGGGGCTCTGTGTGTGTTTGTGTGGAGCTCTGTGTGTGGGGGGGATATGTGTGTGTGTGGGGGGGCTTTGTGTGTGTGTGTAGTGGGCTCTGTGTGTGTGGGGGGGCTCTGTGTGTGTGTGGGGCTCTGTGTGTGTGGGGGGGGGCTCTGTGTGTGTGGGGCTATGTGTTTGTGGGGGGCTCTGTGTGTGTGTGGGGCTCTGTGTGTGTGGGCGGCTGTGTGTGTGTGGGGCTGTTTGTGTGTGTGGGGCAGTGTGTGTGTGGGGGGGCTGTGTGTGTGTGTATGTGGGGCTGTGTGTGGGGGGGGCTATGTGTGTGTGTGGGGGGGGGCTGTGTGTGTGGGGGGGGCTGTGTGTGTGTATGTGGGGCTAAGTGTGTGTGTGGGGCTGTGTGTGTGTGGGGCTGTGTGTGTGGGGCTGTGTGTGGGGCTGTGTGTGGGGCTGTGTGTGGGGCTGTGTGTGTGGGGTTGTGTGTGTGGGGGGCTGTGTGTGTGGGGGCTGTGTGGGTGTGGGGCTGTGTGTGTGTGTGTGTGTGTGTGTGTGGCTCTGTGTGTGTGGGGGGCTCTGTGTGTGTGGGGGGGGGGCTCTCTGTGTGTGTGGGGGGCTCTCTGTGTGCGTGTGTGGGGGGGCTCTGTGTGTGTGGGGGGCTCTCTGTGTTTGTGGGGGGGACTCTGTGTATGTATGTGGGGGGCTCTCTGTGTGTGGGGCTCTCTGTGTGTGTGGGGCTCTCTGTGTGTGTGTGTGTGGCCCTCTGTGGGTGTGTGGGTGGATGCAAATGCAATAGGTCTCACATTTGCGAGAGATTAAGCTATTGACATTGTAAGTGACAATGCCATTTATTTATCTGTTTTCAAAACCAACACGTAAATAAAAATGTTGTCATTTACAATGCCAATAGCTCTAACTTTGGCAAAGGCGAGACCGTTGCATTGTAAATGCTTGTTTGTAGAAGTAAGAGGAGGAAGCAGGAACAGCTGCTACACTGCCCAATAGGTAAACACAATTGGGGACAGCTAGAGGCAGGGCGGGGAGGGGCTGAGGGCACCACACAGTGTGTGGTGAAGGGCCAGGCGCAGGCAGGGAGGGCTTTCACTTTGTTTCTGCTATACTAGGTTTAAAGTCCCTCTGGCTCTCATGCCAGCCGCCCTTATGTCTGCCTCTGATGTGGGAGATTAAGGATGAGCCATTCTCTAATGGGGAGTTGCATTATGAGATATAAAGAAAATATTGTGCCCCCCACCTCGAGGTATTAAATTGTTTGGTTGGATGACAACCTCTTTAAAGGACCAATAGCTCCACCAATGTATTAGTTAATTCTGGTTTGAAAGATGTGTTCGGGAGAGGCCAAGATTGGCCTGTAACTAAGAAGGTTCTCCTGTGCTCACCCTCTCTTTTGTAGATATTTTGCCAGCCCCAGAGCTGCTGTGAGAGTATTGTGTGTCCCCCTATTTTTTAATAGTGAAATGTGGGAGGTGGTATAAGGGGGAGACAGAGAGTGACAGACTGCCAAGGAGACCTCAGGTTGGCATGCCATCTCCTGGGGCTCGGGGGTGCGGCTGTACCACAGCTCCCTGCCTCTGGCAGCTGCTATCTTAGCTTTAAAGTCTCTCTAAAGTTTGTCCCTATTTATGCTGGGAGGTGGAAAATGAATTGAGTGATAGACAGATAGGATACCAAGAGGGCGTTGGGTGCAATGGTTTGGTAGAGCTCCAGAAGCAGTGGTGCCTGTCTCTGATAGCTCTTGGCTTTGGCGTGCTGCTCTCATAAGTTTATTGTCTCTCTCTGAGTCATGTTGGTCACCATCAGTCCGTCTCTGAGCTTTCTGGGAGGTGATATAATGGAGTGATGGAGAGCGACAGTCTGCCATGAGGTTCTCACCTCAGTCCACAATCGCTACATGCCTTCTCCCTAGACGCAAACGGTTGCCTTGGAGGCAGGGGTGGACTCTGGCTGGCTGGACCCACTGCATCTCAGAAAATTGCCCTGGTAGATATTAATTTGAGTTGTCTTTTGCAGGTAAACCGCCCGCTGACCATGAAGAAGGACGGGATCCAGACCCGAAACCGCAAAGTCTCCAGCAAGTCTAAGAAGAAGAAGACTTCGGAGGGCTCCTATGACCTGTACAAGCCCCTCACCGAGGACCAATCAGTGCACTCCATGAGCCAAATGGTGCTTTCCAGCCACATGACCTCCATGAGTCACTTAATGCCGTTCAGCCACCCATCGCACCTACTGGCCTCTCCAACTCCCCTTCATCCTCAGATGGGCCTGGCCTATGGCCACCATAGCTCCTCTGGGATTGTGTCTGCCTTGGGCTAATGGTACCAAAACCTTGAGTGATGAACTCTTTCCTGAGCCCCAAGGTGATTGAAGACACATGAAGTACACAGGTCTTGGGTTGATGGATTTCTGCTCTTCAGACAATGACCGAGGCAGGCGTGTTCTCACCTGAGACTTGCTCCTCGCAGGCAAAGACCTTGGATGCCACAAGAGAGGCAGCCTCACTTGGCTTCCTAAGGGCAGCAGCCATCACGCCTTCAAAATTGTACCAGAAGAGAGGCTGATTTGGATGTGGTGGGCCACCTACTATGCTTACCATTTAACAACCAACAACTTAACTTAATCAAAGAAGTGTTTCTTCTTTTAGTGTCTTATTTCCCCTCAATTTGGAAATTCAAATGCCTTCCCTCAGCATTGCCAATGGGTGCTGCACTCAGAGCCGCTTCCATTCAGTAGACCAGAATGTACTTTTCAGAACGCACAGCAAGTCAGCAAGGAACGCCGCAACTCAGGGTCCTAGTCTACAAAGTCAGAGCCTTAAAGAAGAGAGTCTACTGCTCCACTGGCTGGTAGGGATACATCCCCCCTGCTCTGTCCCACTGGTACTCAGGCAGCATGACCATCAGCCTTTAGTGCACCTTCTACCATGAACCGTCATCCAAGAACATCTAGCGCCCACTCTAGACTTCCGGCGAACCCTGGTCTACCCACGAACTGGAAGTGTGATGGATCGAGCAAGTGCGAGAGGCACACGTGGCTCGAAACTGCTGCCCAACGCTATCTAATCTGCCTTCATACAACCTATTTGTGCATTTGCACAACCCATTGGATTACTCCTACTCTGTAGAGGGGATCCAGGGTTTTACGAGCGCCATGGCTTGGATGCCGCATTCACCATGGAATGTTGTTGTTTTGTGATTTCTTTGCAAACAAGAGCTGGAATAGACTAGAAACAAAACATTCAGATCTGTCAAGTTATGTCATTTTGGGTAAGAATTTTCTCGCCCTTCCAAGCCCACGCCCCGGGTGTCTATACAGGAAGTCAGCCGCGCCATGAATCACGCCTCGCCCCTTGCTGTGGTAACATTGGGCACCCTGGCAGTGCCTGGACACTTATCGCCTAGTCCTGCCTCCTTGAGAAGCAACAGGACCCTCCAATCAGGAGCACAATGGAGTGGTCTAAACCAACCAAGCAAGGAGAGGGGGGGGCAACTTTTTTCTGTAGTGACATTTACTTTTTATGCGGAACCCCAATTCTCACTAATTTGGAACCTGGTCCCTAAAATCTATTTCGTAACATAATCCGCCGTTTGCCTCTCATTTCTGGCTGGATACCCTGGCAACCTTTTTAGTTAGTTGCTAAATGACCATTCTGCTGTGGCTGTTTTGAATCCGTGGCGCGTGCAGAGACATCCAACAGGGTCGACAGGCGCCATTTTGTTCACGGAAGCCCGCCCTCTGCTGTGTGCTTCATTGAGGCAGAGGGCACTGTATGAACTGGCTGACTGTAAATACATGTTTTTGCTGGGACTGCAAGGTGCAGGCAATGCGGGGTGGGCGAGCAGAAAACTGTCTGACTGTCTGCGTTCCAGGACAGACTTCTTCACGGACCAGGTCCAGCAGTGATTCGTTGTTTATCGTCCCATGAAATGCTGTGAGGGCGGGCCCCAAGGTGACCTCTCTACTTCCGGGTGCAGTTTCTGTCATTAAGGCGTCAGTTCCCCTATCCCAGCTGTAACTGCTGCATTGTATTCAAAATATATATTCACATTATGCCGTGTTTGCCTACTTGATTCTCCCTTTATAAGAAATTAAAATCTTTTTTATATTTTATTGTTCTTACTTTATATCTGCTGCGTCAACATTTCAAAGAGAAACATATTACAGCAGCATCTGTGACATACATGCATCAGCTAAAAAATAGGTTGATTACAGACGTTTGTCTAAGATAACGTTGGTTTCAGGGGGTCAATTGACCATGTCTGCAGTTGAGCTTCACCAGGACAAAATATTACCTAAATATATGACGTATAATTATCTACGCATATTTACAGCAAGGCGAGAGTATTCCTCGCCAAGTTGTCTGTATGCATGTGGCATGCATTCAGTTGTAACAATTTATGGGTAAAAGCGTCACCAAGGTCAAAGATCGGTTCATGTCACCATGGTAATATGGAGTGGGCACTCAGACCAGCATGGGCACTGCCCGCTTCACTAACAGACTCTAGCTGGGTTTGCCACTGTCCAGACAGGCCACCACCGAACACATTGGTGCAGTGGCACCAAGGCCCTTTCGCAACAGGAACCCACTGCACCCCGATTATAGCTTCCTTTAACTACCCAGCCAAAAGACAGGGGGACCATTTTTCTCGCTTGCATTAGGGCCCATGGCACCGTTGCCAAACTGCTGAGCAAGCGGCTACAAAATGCAAGCTTCTCTCACTTCCTGTTAACTGCAGCAGGTGAGCGAGTGCGTGCATAAAGAGAATGTACACTCTTGCCACTTATGTTGAACCAGTTCTGGTGCTTGATGTGTGAAGTAAGGATGGTCGCACTACAGCTGCTGTCTGTATCATTCCAGCTCTGTGTGTGTAGGAGGGTATACCAACATATGAGGTATTAAATATATTCCTACAGAAATATCATATGCAGAATATTAACTACCACAGTGTTGTGAAGCTAAGAATACATTCACTGAACTTAACTCCACATTTCTGTATTGTGAAAATATATATTTATATCTTCAAGGTTTGCTGCCCGGGCTGCACCTGTTCTGAATGTGAGAGAAGCTTGTCCTCCTGCTGCCCGTGCTGCGTCTGTTCTGTAAGTGAGAGAAGCTTGTCCTTCTGCTGTCCATGCTGCACCTGTTCTGTATATGAGAGAAGCTTGTCCTTCTGCTTCCCGTGCTGTGGGTGTTCTGTATGTGAGAGAAGCTTGTCCTGCTGCCCGGGCTACGTCTGTTCTGTATGTGAGAGAAGCTTGTCCTTCTGCTTCCCGTGCTGTGGCTGTTCTGTGTTATGTTAAACAAATTTGTAAGGCGCAACTAACACCATTAGGTTTCTCTGTATGTGAGAGAAGCTTGTCCTGCTGCCCGGGCTGCGTCTGTTCTGTATGTGAGAGAAGCTTGTCCTCCTGTTGCTCGGGCTGCGCCTGTTCTGTTTGTGAGAGAAGTGTGTCCTTCTGTTACCAGGCTGCGTCTGTTCTGTATGTGAGAGAATCTTGTCCTCCTGCTGCCCGGGCTGCGCCTGTTCTGTATGTGAGAGAAGCTTGTCCTGCTGCCCGGGCTGTGTCTGTTCTGTATGTGAGAGAAGCTTGTCCTCCTGCTGCCCGGGCTGCGCCTGTTCTGTATGTGAGAGAAGCTTGTCCTGCTGCCCGGGCTGTGTCTGTTCTGTATGTGAGAGAAGTGTGTCCTTCTGTTACCGGGCTGCGCCTGTTCTGTATGTGAGAGAAGCTTGTCCTGCTGCCCGGGCTGTGTCTGTTCTGTATGTGAGAGAAGCTTGTCCTTCTGTTACCGGGCTGTGTCTGTTCTGTATGTGAGAGAAGCTTGTCCTTCTGTTACCGGGCTGCGCCTGTTCTGTATGTGAAAGAAGCTTGTCCTGCTGCCCGGGCTGTGCATGTTCTGTATGTGAGAGAAGCTTGTCCTTCTGCTGCCCGCGCTGTGTCTGTTCTGTATGTGAGAGAAGCTTGTCCTTCTGCTGTCCATGCTGCACCTGTTCTGTATATGAGAGAAGCTTGTCCTTCTGTTACTGGGCTGCGCCTGTTCTGTATGTGAGAGAAGGTTGTCCTTCTGCTGCCCGCGCTGTGTCTGTTCTGTGTGTGAGAGAAGCTTGTCCTTCTGCTGCCCGCGCTGTGTCTGTTCTGTGTGTGAGAGAAGCTTGTCCTTGCAGCCCGGGCTGTGTCTGTTCTGAATGTGAGAGAAGCTTGTCCTTCTGCTGCCTGGGCTGCACCTGTTCTGTATGTGAGAGAAGCTTGTCCTTCTGTTACCGGGCTGCGCCTGGTCTGTATGTGAAGGATGCTTGCACTTCTGCTTCCGTGCTGTGGCTGTTCTGTTTGTGAGAGAAGCTTGTCCTTCTGCCCGGGCTGCGTCTGTTCTGTATGTGAGAGAAGCTTGTCCTTCTGCTGCCCGGGCTGCGCCTGTTCTGTATGTGAGAGAAGCTTGTCCTGCTGCCCGGGCTGTGTCTGTTCTGTATGTGAGAGAAGTGTGTCCTTCTGTTACCGGGCTGCACCTGTTCTGTATGTGAGAGAAGCTTGTCCTGCTGCCCGGGCTGTGTCTGTTCTGTATGTGAGAGAAGCTTGTCCTTCTGCTGCCCGGGCTGCGCCTGTTCTGTAGGTGAGAGAAGCTTGTCCTTCTGCTGCCTGGGCTGCGCCTGTTCTGTATGTGAGAGAAACTTGTCCTTCTGCTGTGCGGGCTGCACCTGTTCTGTATGTGAGAGAAGCTTGTCCTTCTGTTACCGGACTGCACCTGGTCTGTATGTGAAGGATGCTTGCACTTCTGCTTCCGTGCTGTGGCTGTTCTGTTTGTGAGAGAAGCTTGTCCTTCTGCTTCCCGTGCTGTGGCTGTTCTGTATGTGAGAGAAGCTTGTCCTCCTGCTGCCCGGGCTGCGCCTGTTCTGTATGTGAGAGAAGCTTGTCCTTCTGCTGCCCGCGCTGTGGCTGTTCTGTATGTGAGAGAAGCTTGTCCTTGCAGCCCGGGCTGTGTCTGTTCTGTATGTGAGAGAAGCTTGTCCTCCTGCTGCCCGGGCTGCGCCTGTTCTGTATGTGAGAGAAGCTTGTCCTTCTGCTTCCCGTGCTGTGGCTTTTCTGTTTGTGAGAGAAGCTTGTCCTTCTGCTTCCCGTGCTATGGCTGTTCTGTTTGTGAGAGAAGCTTGTCCTTCTGCTTCCCGTGCTGTGGCTGTTCTGTATGTGAGAGAAGCTTGTCCTCCTGCTGCCCGGGCTGCGCCTATTCTGTATGTGAGAGAAGCTTGTCCTTCTGCTGCCCGCGCTGTGGCTGTTCTGTATGTGAGAGAAGCTTGTCCTTCTGCTTCCCGTGCTGTGGCTGTTCTGTATGTGAGAGAAGCTTGTCCTCCTGCTGCCCGGGCTGCGCCTGTTCTGTATGTGAGAGAAGCTTGCCCTCTGCTTCCCGTGCTGTGGCTGTTCTGTATGTGAGAGAAGCTTGTCCTTCTGCTGCCCGTGCTGTGGCTGTCTGTATGTGAGAGAAGCTTGTCCTTCTGCTTCCCGTGCTGTGGCTGTCCTATATGTGAGAGAAGCTTGTCCTTCTGCTTCCCGCGCTGTGTCTGTTCCGTATGTGAGAGAAGCTTGTCCTTGCAGCCCGGGCTGTGTCTGTTCTGTATGTGAGAGAAGCTTGTCATTCTGCTTCCCGTGCTGTGGCTGTTCTGTATTTGAGAGAAGCTTGTCCTTGCAACCCGGGCTGTGTCTGTTCTGTATGTGAGAGAAGCTTGTCCTTGCAGCCCGGGCTGTGTCTGTTGTGTATGTGAGAGAAGCCTGTCCTCCTGCTGCCCATGCTGCGCCTGTTCTGTATGTGAGAGAAGCTTGTCCTTCTGCTGCCCGGGCTGCACCTGTTCTGAATGTGAGAGAAGCTTGTCCTTCTGCTGCCTGGGCTGCGCCTGTTCTATATGTGAGAGAAGCTTGTCCTTCTGTTACCGGGCTGCGCTTGTTCTGTATGTGAAGGATGCTTGCACTTCTGCATCCCGTGCTGTGGCTGTTCTGTATGTGAGAGAAGCTTGTCCTTCTGCTTCCCGTGCTGTGGCTGTTCTGTATGTGAGAGAAGCTTGTCCTTGCAGCCCGGGCTGTGTCTGTTCTGTATGTGAGAGAAGCTTGTCCTTCTGCTTCCCGCGCTGTGTCTGTTCTGTGTGTGAGAGAAGCTTGTCCTTGCAGCCCGGGCTGTGTCTGTTCTGTATGTGAGAGAAGCTTGTCCTTCTGCTGTCCGAGCTGTGGCTGTTCTGTGTGTGAGAGAAGCTTGTCCTTGCAGCCCGGGCTGTGTCTGTCCTGTATGTGAGAGAAGCTTGTCCTTCTGCTGTCCGCAATGTGGCTGTTCTGTATGTGAGAGAAGCTTGTCCTTCTGCTGTCCGCGCTGTGGCTGTTCTGTATGTGAGAGAAGCTTGTCCTTCTGCTGCCCGCGCTGTGTCTGTTCTGTATGTGAGAGAAGCTTGGCTGTGTCAGACAGACACAGCCCGGGCTGCGCCTGTTCTGTATGTGAGAGAAGCTTGTCCTTCTGCTTCCCGTGCTGTGGCTGTTCTGTATGTGAGAGAAGCTTGTCCTGCTGCCCGGGCTGTGTCTGTTCTGTATGTGAGAGAATCTTGTCCTTCTGCTGTCCGCGCTGTGGCTGTTCTGTATGTGAGAGAAGCTTGTCCTTCTGCTGCCCGCGCTGTGTCTGTTCTGTATGTGAGAGAAGCTTGTCCTTCTGCTGTCCGCGCTGTGGCTGTTCTGTATGTGAGAGAAGCTTGTCCTTCTGCTGTCCATGCTGCACCTGTTCTGTATATGAGAGAAGCTTGTCCTTCTGCTTCTCGTGCTGTGGCTGTTCTGTATGTGAGAGAAGCTTGTCCTGCTGCCCGGGCTACGTCTTTTCTGTATGTGAGAGAAGCTTGTCCTTCTGCTGTCCATGCTGCACCTGTCCTGTATATGAGAGAAGCTTGTCCTCCTGCTGCCCGTGCTGCGCCTGTTCTGTATGTGAGAGAATCTTGTCCTTCTGCTGTCCGCGCTGTGGCTGTTCTGTATGTGAGAGAAGCTTGTCCTTCTGCTGCCCGCGCTGTGTCTGTTCTGTATGTGAGAGAAGCTTGTCCTTCTGCTGCCCGCGCTGTGTCTGTTCTGTATGTGAGAAAAGCTTGTCCTTCTGCTTCCCGTGCTGTGGGTGTTCTGTATGTGAGAGAAGCTTGTCCTGCTGCCCAGGCTACGTCTGTTCTGTATATGAGAGAAGCTTGTCCTTCTGCTTCCCGTGCTATGTCTGTTCTGTATGTGAGAGAAGCTTGTCCTTCTGCTTCCCGTGCTATGTCTGTTCTGTATGTGAGAGAAGCTTGTCCTGCTGCCCGGGCTGCACCTGTTCTGTATGTGAGAGAAGCTTGTCCTGCTGCTGCCCGCGCTGCGTCTGTTCTGTATGTGAGAGAAGCTTGTCCTTCTGCTTCCCGTGACTGTTCTGTATGTGAGAGAAGCTTGTCCTTCTGCTCCCCGCGCTGTGGCTGTCCTCTATGTGAGAGAAGCTTGTCCTTCTGCTGCCCGTGCTGCGTCTGCTCTGTATGTGCGAGAAGCTTGTCCTTGCAGCCAGGGCTGCACCTCTTTTGTATGCGTGAGGGACTCTTGTCCTAAAGCTGTTCTTGGTGTAAGGTTGGACTGCTGTATTTACCACACTGTTTTTTATTATATGAAACATTTGTATTAGATATTTAAAGGAGATATCTGGCATAGAGTGGAACAACAAGCTGAAATAACAGAGGGCATGTCTTATGGGGTAAAAACACTGCACATACATAATCAAGTTATAACGTATTCCCATCACTATATGGATGTGGTTAATACAAGGGCATAAAACAAGAGACATATATAAAGATGTTCACAATTTGAAGTATATTAAACCCTCGCGAGCTCCAGTACACCACCCCAGCAGCCTCTCTCATGCCCGGTCAGGGGTCAAAGGGCTCCGAGAGAGTGCCAGACATTCTCCTGGGCTATCAGGTTATTTTCATATAGCGCCATGACAACTTTTGTGTGGGTACCTTCAAATCGGAATTTGGCTAGCGCTGCGTGCCCGAAGCTTTGCAATACTTAGTTGAGTGGGTTACAAAGCACTTCGCTTTTTTTTATTATTATTCAATGCCATTTGACCCCCATGGCACGTCTTTGCCAACATGCCAGCAGGCGGGACCAGGTAAAACATGGGTCCAGTCGTTCTGCCTCCGGGTGGAAACTGTTGCCATAGGTTCACATCCAATCCCAGCTTCTGAGTCCAGGCTCATCTCGACGTCATAGCTCTAGTGTGAAAACACACACGAGAACACACACGTGTGCATGTGTGCTTGATTGTCTCGCTGTGGGAGAGAAATCCCAGGCAATAGTCAAAAAGGCAACCTGAAAAAATAGGACATCAAAATTATTCTGACCTTTATCGGGCATCCCGAGCGCCAGGCTCTCCTCAAATGCGAAGAAAAAAATCTGGGGTTTGAGGTTCTTCACACCCTGTGCAACCCACTGAGCTATCCACGTCCCAGAAAAGACGTGGCTCGGAGGATAAGGGTCAGTGTCCGTGTGCCAATCCGCTTAGACCTCGGGACCACCTGGTACTCTCGAATAAAATGCCCAGAGCACAACCAACACGATACAATCCCATGATGCGCCTTCTGCCCTGTGCGCATGCGCGAGGGGACTCACCCACTGGCCTTGCTGCACCATTACTCCCTCTGCATGAAACATTGAAGTGCAGGGGCCGTCTGAGGCCAGAAGTGCTCCGTCACGGGCCCCTCGGCCCCTCCTTTGAACCCGAGGGGCGGTGAGGCCTTATCTGTCTGCCGCAGACACCGAGGGCCCTGAGGGAAGGGCCTCCGCCCTGTCTCAGGGCCCTGGGTCCACCCTGCTGGGCAGGGAGCCGGCCTCGCTGCCCAGGCAAGGATCCCCCGCAGTCTGTTCCAAAAGCCACGCGGAGCACCTGTTAAAAGTGGCATTCGTCTAGCGCCCAGACTACCACCAGTAAGGTCGCAGCGCTGTCGGTGGCCGGATTCTCTCCCACCGGGCATCACAGTTCGATATTTTGAGTCGTTCTGTGAATGTATTTATGATTGTTGTGTTTTAACCGCCTCTAGTTTGGGTGGCAACGGATCAAATGGTGAGATGGCGGCCAGGGGGGACCCAAGGGGATGCAATAGGGGTGCGTGCAGCTCCAACGCATGGACTCTGTGCGTGGTTGCGTAACGCTGGAAGGCGAGATGGCCAGGTGGGATCCATGGGGATGGAATAGGGGCGCGTGCATCTCCAACGCATGGGCCCTGCGCGTGGCTGCATAACGCTGGAAGGCGAGACGGCCAGGTGGAACCCAAGGGGATGCAATAGGGGTGCGTGCAGCTCCAATGCATGGGCCCTGCGCGTGGCTGCATAACGCTGGAAGGCGAGATGGCGGCCAGGTGGAACCCAAGGGGATGCAATAGGGGCGCGTGCAGCTCCAACGCATGGACTCTGTGCGTGGTTGCGTAACGCTGGAAGGCGAGATGGCGGCCAGGTGGAACCCAAGGGGATGCAATAGGGGTGCGTGCAGCTCCAACGCATGGGCCCTGTGCGTGGCTGCATCACGCTCGAAGGCCAGGCGAAGTGGAGATAAAGACTAATGGGAAATCAGAAGACAGGGTACCCAGCCTGGAAGCAACAGAGGATTATCCAAACCTGAACACAACCCAGGATCTCCTGGGGTCTAAAAAAGATGTATCCAGACCGGAACAACACACAGGACCTTAGAGGACACAAATTAAGCTTTATCCAGCCTGACCACCACATAGGAGCTGTATGGGACCTAAAAAAAGGTTTTTCCAGACATAAACATAACATAACATATGACAATTAGGACACAATGATTTACCCCGAGCTGAACCCCATGGGTCCACTGCATCAAAGCAAAACCAGTTGCAAAGTTGAACTTCTTGGTAATTTGCAAAAACGTTGAAAAATGCACTAAAGTGCATTTTTCAAAGTTCCATTTTACACACACACATGCCCTTGGGGCATGTGTGTGTGCAAGATGTACTTATAGGCAGATTTCAAGGGTGCAACAGGGTGTCCTTTTGACACCCTGGCACCCTTGAAAGTGCATTCTCAATTTGCGATTCTCTAATTGAAAAAGCAAGTTGAAAATGTCTTCCCATTCATTCCTGTGGGCCACTAAGCCCATAGGAATGAATGTGGAGGTATTCCTTAATTGCGACTCGCAATTTGCGAGTCACAATAAAGGAATGTTTAGAAATCACACATTTTTAAGTGATTTCTACATGCATAGGCATTAGCGATTCCTTATTAGCGAATCCTTATTTTTCGCTAATAAGGAATCGCAAAAGGCATTGTTGATGCAAGTGCCAGCATATGGGATACTGGAGGATACAAACAAAGACTTACCCAGGACCGAACATAACATAGGAATTAGAGAGGATTGTAATGCTAAATATCAACGCCAAACTATCAGTGGGTCACAATATCATGACTTTAATATTGAGGGAAACATTTTTTAATAGGTAGGTGCACAAAGGGATTTACTATTCTTGAATACACATCTGTGAGTGTGTTTGTAGTTAGGTTAGAAAATCTATACAACCTTTTGATATTTTGTCCCGCAACATTAACCTAAATAACCTGGTATTTGTAAAGCGAAAACTAATCACCCATAAGGGTCTCAAGGCGTTTGGGGCTGTCGGGGAGATTAAGTGAGCTATTGCCCAGAGTCACATGATGCTGGGCTGATCTGCCTCCGGATATATATATATATATATATATTTTGTTTTCAGCAGCTCCGGTATTAGAAAAACGCCGGTCACGTTCGTCGGGCGGTTCGAGTCAGGGTTACCGGTTACCCATAATCTCCAACACAAGGTCCATCAATCAAAACCGACGTACTCGAACACTGAAGTTGCTGAAACACGTAAAGTTTATTTCAGGTAGGAAACAACGCGTTTCACCTCTCGGCTTGATCACGTTTCAGCCGTTGTGTCAAAAAGTGTAAATTTTTACCCATTATTAATAATGAACATAAAAATAGGACTAATCACCTAAGCCCGTGTTTTAAAAACTTTGACAATGTGGCGGCCATTACTTAAACATACATTTCATTTAGGAAAATACTATTTACATGCGAAGAAATATAAATGTATGCAATTTCCAACTCGTTATTTGGTCAGGATAATTAAATTTCATTCCAGACGGGTTCTAGGGCAATAACATCACAAGGCTACGATTTTAGCCGAAAATTTAACATATCTATATACCAATATAAATATTGAAAATAGAATTTTTGGGCACTCATAAAGGGCAACCTTCAGGAATATATATATATATATATATATATAATATATATATATATATATATATATATATATAAATATATATATATATATATATATATATATATATATATATATATATATATATATATATATATATATATATATATATATATATATATATATATATGTAAAAATATACACACATCCATACATATATGTATGTGTGTATAAAAATACATATAAATAGAAGTATTTCGTTTTAAAATGCATATGCCTTTCCACGCGTGTTTATACAATGAAAATGTAAGTATTTCAAAGGTGACTATAAAGTCTCCAAACATACACAGACTCACACACACACACACACACACACATACATATATAAAGGTATAATACTTACCTACTAAATTCTTGCATTTTTGTTGTAAAGTCATGAATTGTACAGGCATATGTGTGGTAAAGGCATGCGTTGTAAAGGCATGCGTGGTAAAGATGCGGTCATGGTAATGACCGCATTGTAAAGGCATGCAATGTAATTGCATGCGTGGTTCCGTCATACAACCGATTGGACACTTTGAAATTACGTAAACTGAACACGACATAAGATCCAATGGGACCCAAACAAACATTTATCTAGATCCCAACACAACGTGGAACAAAATAATATAGGAGCTGATGTGGCAAACCCCAGCTGGCTCCGCTATATATACTGCTTATCGTAGCTGACCCCGGTACCTCTCGCCTCGCTGGTGAAATTTAGTGCCACTAGTTCTTTTTTTTCGGGTCATAAGATCGCTTGGGGAAAGTGTGGGGTGCTACCAATGTCCACAGTGGCTGGATACAATTTTAGATGGCTACTTAGAAATATGAGACACTGAGGGGCATTGGAGAATGGGAATTAACACAAATGGTCACGGGTATCTGGAAACCCTTAGTAGCTAAGACAGCAGATGATTGTGTCGGTGGTCAACTTCAAACAATCTTTACGGAGCGGAGTACGGGTGGTGAATGTGGAAGTTTCCCTGGGATACAATTACCTCCTGGCCATGCACTTTTACCAGTCCCAAAACTACTGTTCAAAAAAATGCATAAACACATCATAACCCTGGTGTGATCAGAATGAAATCCCTACTCATGGCCTCCATGCTTCATGCACCTACTAAGTCTTTGGGCCTTCGACTGCCAGGCCCACCAACCTTCACAGCCGCTGCAGCTAGAGCTGCCACTCGAGACTTGGCCGATCTGGGCAGAAATAAAATGTTTTCACCAGAGAGGTAGTGCCGGCTTAAATATCCTATTAATAGGGATCCTTCATCCAGGGCCTACTACATCTGCAATGCTGGGGTCATTGGACGTTGAGCAGAAGAAACCCTGTAGAGTAGATTCCTCCACACGGGGGCACCTATATGGCTTTACAGAAGGTTGCATATTGTAAGGAAGACAATTCACTGGGTAAGAGGTCACCCACTGCATCAGACAGGTAGGGGATCTCTTTGGTGGACAGAGTTCTGAAAATGTTTGACATTTGATGCAGAAATCATGGCCCACCCCGGACGCAAGGCTGGTGCTGTAGACCGCTCTCGCACTGCATCAGGGGCAATCTGGGAAGGCATTGTCCACCCCACTCGTGTGACTACGGTTGCAGCATATGATGCATTATCTCATTGAATTTGATACTATACGTATTCCAGAGTTGGAGCTGGTTATCCGCAAAAAAAGTGAATCTTATCACAAAAAGGACCCAGCGCTGGGGGTGATCTAGTTCAGTCAAATTCAGAAAGGTGCCAAATCTAGGAAACAAGGTGTAGTGTCGCAGTGCAGGTGCCGTGGCCTAAACTTACTGAACCCTCAGGGCTGTCACAAGGGGGCCAGGCCTTGCTCTTTTTGGGGCCCGCATTATCACAGCTGGATCTAGATGTATTCTTTTCGATAAATCCTCAATAAGGCAGGTTACGGGAGCCACCACCAGGCATCACCATAACACCAAAGAAGGGCAATCGGGGAGAGGAGTTGGCCTAATGTCTAGGGCGGTCGACCTCGAATCTGGGGAACCGGGTTCGAGTCTCGGCAATGACCCTGAACATCCTGTGATTCTGGGCAAATCACTTAATCTCCCCGTGCCTAACAAAAATGAATGTGCCCTCATGTAAAGCAACTGGTGCTCGTGTAAAGAGTTCTGATACCCGATTCGGGTCAAGTTTGCGCTATATAAAACTCTGTTTAAAAAAGAAAGGGTCCCGCATCACGTTTGTGACCCGAGCTCCACAAAAGCTTCTCACACGTCTGGGTGCCGTGGAGAAGGAATGGCCAGGAGAAGAGAAAACGGAGTGGTGGAAAAGAGAGGAAGAGAAAGAGAAAGAGAAGAAGAGAGTCGAAAAAAAGAGAGATAAGAAAGGCGAGACCGCGTGGGGTCAGGAACAGTGTTTCTTTGCCACTGAGGCAGATTCTTCGACTTCTCAATGTCAATGGAGTCACACGAAGGTATTAGGCCCATGTTCTGACGACCATTGTCTATATACATCGGGGCAGATTTACAAACCCCTTGCGCCCCTTTCACGCCGCGGTTGCGTCACTTTTGTGATGCAGAAGTGGCGTAAAAGATGCACCACGGTGCGGGGTACTTACAACGTGATGCATCTGGGATATCCGGCGTAGGAACGCCTCCTAAAAGTGGCTGAGTGAAATCTACAAGGGTTCACTCATCACTTTGGGGCCCATGATGTGTCAAAACCCTGCGCCTGTTTGAAGCAGGCGTAAGGATTGACGCAGCATTAACAAGATAGGGCCCCCCAGAGCCTTGCTGGAGCTGCGTCGCTCTTACGACTCAACTCCAGCAATGCGTCGCCTTTACGGCACAGATGCTTCACGCATCTGTGGCGTTTTGGCCCATTGGTGCGCCGCATTGTAAATGTGGCGCATCAATGGTGGCGGAGGCATGGCGCACAATAAGTGGCGCATCCCTGCTAATATGCAGGGATGCGCCACTTATTGTAAATCTGCCCCATGTTTTCTAAGGCCTCCATCAATTTCTTTTGGAAGGCGATAGCACCACAGTGGATGAACAATTATTGGGTCTAAACTTGACCACAGAGATGAGCTTTTCATGGGGGAGGAGGGCGGAGGTTTGATGGTGGGGATTGGGGGGGGGGGGGGGGGGGGGGGGGGTTTACAAATCGCTTTTTTTCAGAATAAGGCTGCCGTTGTAGTGGCAGACACTGTCCCAGTACACATATTAGTACATTCTCAAAAGAATGCCATAGGACCAGTGGAATAAAAAATTAAATTCAATTTAAAGTATTGGATTTACGGCTCGGGTCAATTGCCAAACCTTTCATGGGGGCACAAATGGAATTTAACACCAACCAGCCACTCGCCCACAATCCTGTGCGTGGCTGGAGATCACGTCACAATTCATTAAAAGATTGATTAAGGTGGTTACCCTACTCCTCTGTGCCTTCTCTGTGGTAGCCAACAGGCAGGGTCTTAAAGGGCACCCGGCGAAGCGCCCTGAAGCCTGTCAATAACATATAAAGCGCTCTAACACCTTCGAGCACCACCCAGAGCGAAAACATAAAAAAACACATACAGGAATGATCCTGACTTTGCTGAGGTGTTGCGGTACAGGAGTGGGGGAGTGGGGGGGGGGAGGGGGCACGAGGAATGCAGCTGGGCCATGGGCCACAAAAGGCACCCCATCACAATCCCTCGCCCCCCTCCACCCGGTGTCATATGGTATGACCTCCCCTTGAACATCAAAGCCGAGATAAAAAGGTCATTACCATCCATTAACAGGGCCAATTAGCGTCCAGACGGCAGGAGACTGCCCCTACCCGGAAGGCAGAACTTAAGTATGTATATTCCAACCCAGAGGGTAGGAGACTACTCCTACCCAGATGGAAGAAGAATGTTACTACCCGGAGGAGCGCGAGGCTCCCCCTACCCAGAGGGAGAAAGGGTGTTCTACCAAGAGGGCAGAAGGCTTCTCCTACTCAGAGGGCAGGAGGCTTCTCCTACTCAGAGGGCAGAAGGCTTCTCCTACTCAGAGGGCAGGAGGCTTCTCCTACTCAGAGGGCAGGAGGCTTCTCCTACTCAGAGGGCAGAAGGCTTCTCCTACTCAGAGGGCAGAAGGCTTCTCCTACTCAGAGGGCAGAAGGCTTCTCCTACTCAGAGGGCAGGAGGCTTCTCCTACTCAGAGGGCAGAAGGCTTCTCCCACTCAGAGGGCAGGAGGCTTCTCCTACTCAGAGGGCAGAAGGATGTTTTACCCAGAGGGCAGGAGGCTTATCCTACTCAGAGGGCAGAAGGATGTTTAAACCAGAGGGCAGGAGGCTTCTTCTATTCAGAGGGCAGAAGGATGTTCTACTTAGAGGGCAGGAGGCTTCTCCTACTCAGAGGGCAGAAAGCTTCTCCTACTCAGAGGGCAGAAGGCTTCTCCTACTCAGAGGGCAGAAGGCTTCTCCTACTCAGAGGGCAGTAGGCTTCTCCTACTCAGAGGGCAGAAGGCTTCTCCTACTCAGAGGGCAGAAGGCTTCTCCTACTCAGAGGGCAGGAGGCTTCTTCTACTCAGAGGGCAGAAGGCTTCTCCTACTCAGAGGGCAGAAAGCTTCTCCTACTCAGAGGGCAGAAGGCTTCTCCTACTCAGAGGGCAGAAGGCTTCTCCTACTCAGAGGGCAGAAGGATGTCTTACCCAGAGGGCAGGAGGCTTATCCTACTCAGAGGGCAGAAGGATGTTTAAACCAGAGGGCAGGAGGCTTCCTCTATTCAGAGGGCAGTAGGATGTTCTACTTAGAGGGCAGGAGGCTTTTCCTACTCAGAGGGCAGGAGGCTTCTCCTACTCAGAGGGCAGAAGGATGTTTTACCCAGAGGGCAGGAGGCTTATCCTACTCAGAGGGCAGAAGGATGTTTAAACCAGAGGGCAGGAGGCTTCTCCTACTCAGGGGGCAGGAGGATGTTCTACTTAGAGGGCAGGAGGCTTCTTCTATTCAGAGGGCAGAAGGATGTTCTACTTAGAGGGCAGGAGGCTTCTCCTACTCAGAGGGTAGAAAGCTTCTCCTACTCAGAGGGCAGAAGGCTTCTCCTACTCAGAGGACAGAAGGCTTCTCCTACTCAGAGGGCAGTAGGCTTCTCCTACTCAGAGGGCAGAAGGCTTCTCCTACTCAGAGGGCAGGAGGCTTCTTCTACTCAGGGGGCAGAAGGATGTTTTACCCAGAGGGCAGGAGGCTTCTCCTACTCAGAGGGCAGAAGGATGTTTAAACCAGAGGGCAGGAGGCTTCTCCTACTCAGAGGGCAGGAGGATGTTCTACTTAGAGGGCAGGAGGCTTCTTCTATTCAGAGGGCAGAAGGATGTTTTACCCAGAGGGCAGGAGGCTTATCCTACTCAGAGGGCAGAAGGATGTTTAAACCAGAGGGCAGGAGGCTTCTCCTACTCAGAGGGCAGGAGGATGTTCTACTTAGAGGGCAGGAGGCTTCTTCTATTCAGAGGGCAGAAGGATGTTCTACTTAGAGGGCAGGAGGCTTCTTCTATTCAGAGGGCAGAAGGCTTCTCCTACTCAGAGGGCAGGAGGATGTTTTACCCAGAGGGCAGGAGGATGTTCTACTTAGAGGGCAGGATGCTTCTTCTATTCAGATGGCAGAAGGCTTCTCCTACTCAGAGGGCAGGAGGATGTTTTACCCAGAGGGCAGGAGGCTTCTCCTACTCAGAGGGCAGAAGGATGTTTTACCCAGAGGGCAGGAGGCTTCTTCTATTCAGAGGGCAGAAGGCTTCTCCTACTCAGAGGGCAGGAGGATGTTTTACCCAGAGGGCAGGAGGCTTCTCCTACTCAGAGGGCAGAAGGATGTTTTACCCAGAGTGCAGAAGGCTTCTCCTACTCAGAGGGCAGAAGGATGTTTTACCCAGAGGGCAGGAGGCTTCTCCTACTCAGAGGGCAGAAGGATGTTTTACCCAGAGGGCAGAAGGCTTCTCCTACTCAGAGGGCAGGAGGCTTCTCCTACTCAGAGGGCAGAAGGATGTTTTACCCAGAGGGCAGAAGGCTTCTCCTACTCAGAGGGCAGGAGGCTTCTCCTACTCAGAGGGCAGGAGGCTTCTCCTACTCAGAAGGCAGAAGGGTGTTCTACCCAGAGGGCAGAAGGCTTCTCCTACTCAGAGGGCAGAAGGATGTTTTACCCAGAGGGCAGAAGGCTTCTCCTACTCAGAGGGCAGAAGGGTGTTTTACCCAGAGGGCAGGAGGCTTCTCCTACTCAGAGGGCAGAAGGATGTTTTACCCAGAGGGCAGAAGGCTTCTCCTACTCAGAGGGCAGGAGGCTTCTCCTACTCAGAGGGCAGAAGGATGTTTTACCCAGAGGGCAGAAGGCTTCTCCTACTCAGAGGGCAGAAGGATGTTTTACCCAGAGGGCAGGAGGCTTCTCCTACTCAGAGGGCAGAAGGATGTTTTACCCAGAGGGCAGAAGGCTTCTCCTACTCAGAGGGCAGGAGGCTTCTCCTACTCAGAGGGCAGAAGGATGTTTAAACCAGAGGGCAGGAGGCTTCTTCTATTCAGAGGGCAGTAGGATGTTCTACTTAGAGGGCAGGAGGCTTTTCCTACTCAGAGGGCAGGAGTCTTCTCCTTACTAGAGGGCAGAAAGATGTTCTACTTAGAGGGCAGGAGCCTTCTTCGTTTCAGAGGGCAGAAGGATGTTCTACCCAGAGGGCATTTGGCTGTTCCTTGGCGCTCCATCAGGCTAAAGCATGGGAGAAACTCCCAGACGTGCTATAAAGAGCCCAGAGCTGCGGTGTTAATATGGCTGGCTTGTGAACCCTCACTGTGAACAGGGACACATAAGAGGCAGACAGGGAGAAGCAGAGGTGGGCAGATATATCGATACAACATGACCTAGCCAATATGCCCAACAGGACCCTGGGTGTATACAATTATTAAAAACCTAATGGTTCACTGGGGACTCCTAGCAAAGGAGTAATATTTGTACTGCAAAGCAAAATACACAACACATTGCCAATCGCTGTTCATAAATAAGTTACCAGCCTCTCAATTTGTAAAAAAAATGATTTTTAATTCATTGCTAAAGGTCATAGTAAAAGATTTTTCAATATATATATATATATATATGATAAATACTGCTCGGTGCCCCCGTGTCTACTGAAGTCAGATAACAAAAACAGTGACTCAAAAATGTGTATCAACCCATAAACACAAACAAATATATTTAATCTGTTTGTACAGCATTGCTTTCACTAAGGGCCTGTTTACAAGTGCATGGCTAACTTCAAGGTTTGTGCAAACACGTGCTTGCACAGGGATCGGAATTACAAATGGGATTGGGGGGGAAAGGCCCATAAAAAGACAGCGCATGCAGAATTTGGAGTGGTAAATACCGATTCTGTGTGTTATGCTTCACGTACAAGTTAAAAAGTCAGAATATGAGGCGTTTACCAGGCTTGGTAAATACCTCACTCCTGGGTAATGGTATTTACCACATGTCATATATACCTTACCTATTTCGCCTAACTTGTAATAAGTGCAAAACAAGCATTGGAAATGCAATAGGTCTCGCAGTAGGAAAGTTAGAGCTATAGGTGTTATTTATTTTTTTGTTTTTTATTTATGTGTTGTTTTTTCTAAATAGCAAAATTAATAGCTTTCTTCTTTACAAAGCCAATAGTTATAATTTTTGTAAATGTGACACCTCTAGCATTTGTAAAGCAACATGTTTTGTATTAACGGGACTTATATGTGACTTATATGTATTGATATAAAAAAAATCAATGGCTTTAAAAAACAATTAATAATTAATACGTAAATAAAATGGATTTTATTTTATATTGCCAATAGCTTAAAGTTTATTAAATATATTTAGTGAAGATGCTGTGGTTGCGCTGAGTGAGGGTGAGTGAGGGTGAGGGTGAGTGAGGGGTTGAGGGTGAGTGAGGGGTTGAGGGTGAGTGAGGGTGAGGGGTTGAGGGTGAGTGAGGGTGAGGGGTTGAGGGTGAGTGAGGGTGGGTGAGGGGTTGAGGGTGAGTGAGGGTGAGGGTGAGTGAGGGGTTGAGGGTGAGTGAGGGGTTGAGGGTGAGTGAGGGTGAGGGGTTGAGGGTGAGTGAGGGTGAGGGGTTGAGGGTGAGTGAGGGTGGGTGAGGGGTTGAGGGTGAGTGAGGGTGAGTGAGGGTGAGGGTTGAGGGTGAGTGAGGGTGAGGGTGAGTGAGGGTGAGGGTGAGTGATGGTGAGGCTGAAGGGTTGAGGGTGTTTGAGGGTGAGTGAGAGTGAGGGTGAGGCTGCATGTTTAGATTGCTGCATTTATTCATTAACGGCTAATAGAAATGCCTTCAAATGCCATGTTTTTAATGTAATTATTCATATGGGACGTCAATGCGTAAAGTAAAATACGGACAGAGTAAATGTCAGGGCGAGCTCCGTTATTTGGCCACATTGTGAGGTGCCCGTTAAATTGCTATGCTCGTTTGTGCAGCTATATAAAGCTTGTCCGAGTTTAAAAACGTAATTATCGTCGTTGTCTGCATCCTGCCTGCGTCCACATCCTGATTAGATACCATTACTTTGTAGTAATCTTACCTTGTTTTTACGTTCGATCAAGGTAGTATAAGGAGGAAAAAAAAGGAAGGGGAACAGTCAGCAATCATATATCTGCTGGCATTGTCTTACTGCTCTATACATGTTGCATTTATATCATGTTTATATGTTTAACAGCAATAAGATATTTGGTCCAGTAATTCCCTATATATATATATCAATGCCGTATATCTGCATGTTTAGATTGCTGCATTTATTCATTAACGGCTAATAGAAATGCCTTAAAATGCCATGTTTTTAATGTAATTATTCATATGGGACGTCAATGCGTAAAGTAAAATACGGACAGAGTAAATGTCAGGGCGAGCTCCGTTATTTGGCCACATTGTGAGGTGCCCGTTAAATTGCTATGCTCGTTTGTGCATCTATATAAAGCTTGTCCGAGTTTAAAAACGTAATTATCGTCGTTGTCTGCATCCTGCCTGCGTCCACATCCTGATTAGATACCATTACTTTGTAGTAATCTTACCTTGTTTTTACGTTCAGGTCGTATGTTGAAGCGCCGAGTAGTGTTTCTTTTCCTGTTTGTGACCGTCTTCGCATTCCCGCCACTAATAAACTATGGGAAGCCGCCTGTGCTATGATAGAAACAAAAAGCGGACTTTGCCGTTAGGACTATCGGCATATGTAAGCTCGTAGCTGCCATTAGTGGCGGTTAAAAAATTGGTGTGTTTACAGGCAGAGATCTATGTATTTTCGATTAGTGTACTTATTGGGTCAAAGTTAATTAAGAGAAGTTAATTATGAACATAGTATAGTCCGGTTTAAAATTGTTTATAGAAAATTATTACGGCACAGATTGATTTAAATAAAAGAACAGAAATGCTTTCTATTTTCTATCTCAGCAATACGTTGAATAGGGGATTCATTTTAAACTTTGATCAACGTTTATATCTAGAGATATTGTTCCACCAGCATAAGTCACGGACACAAGTAGTCTAGAGCAGACGCGTCTCGGCCGGAGCAGGGGGCGGAGCAGGGAGAGCGGGCTTTGAAATGCACTTCACACGGCCGGCCGGTCGTGAAACTGAAAGCATGGCCGGCCGGCCGTGAAAGCCTTTGATGCCGCAGGGGGTGCAGTGGTGATCTGGTCCAAGGAAAAATACCTCAAGGAGGGTGCTACACAGGTCAACAACTTAGAATGGTACAGAGAGCTCCCAGGTGACCCGATGCGGTCTATTCAGGGACAAATTGAAGAGATAATAAAAAGTGGTGTGGAAGAGGGATTTGTGGGACCAAAGGAAAGTGACTTTTTGCTAAAGAAATTTCCAAGGACGCCAATCCTATATTTTTTGCCTAAAATTCATAAAAATTCGGAGGAACCACCGGGACGACCAATAGTCTCCGGATGTGAATCATGTTTGGAACCCCTATCGAAATATATCGATTTCTTCCTGAAGCCCTTCATCGGTGATGTTCAATCATATTTGAAAGATACCACCGACTTTTTGTTAAAGGTTGAGGGAACCCAGTTTGACCCAACGACGGAACTTATGGTGACAATGGACGTTACGTCCTTGTACACACAAATTCCGCAAAGTGAGGCACTAGAAGTGCTAGAACTATACCTTGAGAAAAGAGTTAGACCTCATCAGGTCCCTACCTCGTTTATCCTGAAATTAGCAGAATTAACGCTTAAAAAGAATTATTTCAGGTTCAATGACCAATTCTTTATGCAGATCAAAGGTACGGCCATGGGCTGTCCTTATGCGCCGGAGATGGCCATACTGTACATGGCGGAGTATGAGAACAAATTTATTCACTCCAATAACCCCTTCAGTAAGCATATTAAACAATGGTGGAGATACATCGATGACGTGTGGCTCCTGTGGCAGGGGAGCCGCACAGAGTTGGTCGACTTCCACCGTTGGATTAATGACAGACACCGGGACATAAAGTTTTCATTAGAGTCCAGTAATGAAAAAATGACATTCTTAGACCTGGAAATAAGTTGCACAGATGGACTTTTGAAGTCTTCTCTTTTCCGAAAGAAGACAGACAAAAATACCATCCTCCACCACCGAAGTGCACACCCCAGGAGTCTGAGGGACAACTTGCCCTACGGGCAGTTGCTTCGGATACGGAGGAACTGCTCGCAAGTAACAGACTATGAGAAACATGCAACTCGTTTCTGCAATGAGATGAAGAATCGGGGCTATCCTAAGAAACTACTTAGCAATTCGATGAAAAGGGCTAAATACACCCCCAGGGAGTGCTTACTCGAGAGAACAGTCAAGCGAGACATGGACCGGCTGGTCTGTGTAACCACATTTGGACCAGAGACGCATAAAGTAAGACAGATGATCTTAAAGAACTGGCATCTGCTAGAGGGACTTGAATGCCCTTTCCCGCGACCGTTGTTCGCGTACAAAAAGAATAAAAGTATTGGTCAGGACCTCATTAGAGCCGATGTGACAGCCCCAAAGCCCAAAAGTGATTTATTGTCACTATGGGGCCTTAAACCTATTGAAGGACATCACAAGTGTGGAAACTGCATTTCATGCGACTCCACAATTGAGGGGGTCGAGTTTGTCCATGGAGGTACCAAATGCAAACATACCAGTTTTTCAAATTGCAAAACGCGTAACGTGGTATACGCAATCATTTGTGACTGTCAGAAGATTTATATAGGTAAAACTACCCAGCAGGTCAACAGCCGTGTGACCCAACACAGGTCAAGAATCAAAAAGAAGGTTGTAAGTGCTCCCATGGTACAACATTTCCTGGATCAAAATCACAGTGAAATGGATTTTAAGTGGACTGTACTTTGGACAATAGCGCCCATTGTTAATAAGGGCCCAATTGATATCGAAGAAACACTCCTTAGGAAAGAAGCATATCTCATTCTAAAGTTCAATAGCACGCTTAATGGGTTAAATTCCCTGTCAGAAGTGTCCAGGCTATAATGTCCTAATTACGTGGGGCTCCACGTGGTCTGTTATGCCCCCCTTGTCTGAAGGGTAGAATACTAGGCGAATTACAATAAAGCTTCTGTTCCATTCAGCGCAACCCGAGTGAACTACATCACCCAGAATGCCCGCGGTCCCACAACCCCTCTTAGTCACCTAGCAACCGGGCCGCCGCCTGCCATAGCGAGCGGAATCCTGGTGGGAGTAAGACGCCCAAACGAGGTGAGCAGTGCTAAAAGATGCCAGGGATTATCTTTGCCCGCCACAGGGACTCCAACTGATCCCCCTGTCTTTTTCAAACAGCGCACAGATAAAAATAATACGGGACCGCAGACGGAACCCGCGGTGAAAGCCACCGGCTGCAATTAACTGACAACGGAGCCAGCGGCTCCTGAAACGCGCGGTGCTGGCTTACAAGGTAGGAATCGCTCATTTAATGTTTTATGCTCATTCAGAACAACGCAGAAGCGCAATGATAGTAAAACTATCCTCGCCTTTCCTTTAGGACAAAACCTCACCGCGCGTAGGGATGGCCCACACAGACCGATAATCACTGAAAGGTACGTCATGTAGCACTTTGACATGAGGTCACAGCAGAGCTAGCTAGCATAGAACGATGCCTGAAATTGATTGTTTTAATTTAATTTCCTTCAGACGAAAGTCTTTTGATGCACAAAACCTTACCTGAGAACAACAGCGACAAATAAGGTACTATTACTTCTGAATGTGATACATCACTAGCAGTTTTAATTAAGTAGGTCACATACTGATATTCATACACTGTTACCTTTCTCTCATACATATACAGACAGAAAGCAACCCGGCCCTGATGAGAACCCTTAACTACTGTTTGGTGTTCGAAACGCGTCGGCATGAAAGGAGACGTAATTTATAATCACTGCGAGTTTTTAGAATCACAACATTTGTGTAATGTGACATCTCCTTGTGAATGTGATTCTGTCCAATAGTTTAAAAACTTTGTTCATCTATGGTCATTGAGGTTTGCATATTCATTTTGCACCTTTGTCTGAACATCTAGGAACTGGTACAGTTGTTTTGTATGATTCGCTTTGTGATTTTTTTCATGTTGTAAATACTGTATTGTTGTCAATATGTCTATTATTTTTTATATGTACAGTGTTTTTTCTCTGCCATGAGAAGTTATGATTCTTTGAAAAACTTTTTGAAAACAAAGGTAAATAAAATACCTGACATATCCGACTGAAGCCGATGTGTCGCCTATAATCAAGGGCTAATGTAAATAGGGGGGCGGCATTTTTTGTGGTATTAAACTATTTTACAAGGTCCAGCCTTCCCCTCTGAATAAGGGCCTAACTCCTTCCCTCTTTAAAGCAGGGGGTGGAGCGGCACCAGCTGGGAGAGTAGGCAAGGCAGGCGGCTGGGGGCATGTGCACGCGCTTTTAAGCTCAATGCGCATGCGCATTGAGCTTAAAAGTCACGGGCACTGCAAGGAATCGCCACGATTCCTTGCAAGTTGGATAAAGAGTGGATAAGCCACCATAGTCTCGCTTGCTCGATGCGCATGCGCATCGACAGGCGAGACCTAAAAAAACAATTGATGGACAAAATGCAGTACAATGTCATACATCCACCCGAGTACAGAGACCTGGCCTAAATCCATCGTTCTTTTGCTCACCATGCCATTCCAGTTTGGACCCAGCCATATGCAAATCAGTATTGACCCTGCGCCCAATGGGAACAGTCCAGCCCGAAATGCCAGGCCCGGTCCTCCCTGGACTGGAAACAAGCATCCTAGGACCGGTTTCGAGCTTTCAGCCCTCATCATCCAGGATAGCTTGACTCTAGTGGCATGGAGAGCACGGGACACACACAAACTGGGGTGGCATGGTGGGCAAAAGAACAATGAATTTAACCCAGATCTCTTGACTCGGGTGAATGTATGATTTATTCAGCATTCCGTCCATCATTTGTTTGCATAGCACTTTTCACCCTAAGTGGGATGGGTATGCCCCAATGTGGGCCCCTTGCTCACTATGCCACTGGATTCAAGCTAGCTTGGCTGATGATAGGTAATACCCAGAAACCGGTCTCAGGATGCTTGTTTCCGGTCCAGGGAGCACCAGGCTGGGCAGTTCGGTCTGGGCTGTTCCCATGAGGCACAGGGTCAAGGCTGATTTGCATATGGCGGGGTTTAAACTGTGGTGGCATGGTGAGCAAAGAACGATGGACTTAACCCAGATCTCTTGACTGGAGGTGAATGTATAATTTATTCAGCATTCCGTCCATCATTTGTTTGCATATAACTTGTAATAAGGGCCTTAGTGTGGAGGAGTCGTTTGTTGCGATATCGACAGAGTTATGACGTTGAATATAAATTTTAACTCATTGTCAGGACTGAACTAATTTGGGACACATTTTAGGTAAGGTCATAATTTCTGAAAGGGCGAGTCAGCAGTCTAGTGTATAAGAAATGGTGGCGAAGTGGCAACAGTGAGTGAAATAAAGAAAGCTACTTACAGGCTGTAGGTCAAGAGTATCACTGGTGTGGGCAGGATCCAATGGTCAAACAGGGCTGGACACTCAGTGATAACCAGGAGCTATCGGGGCTTTCAGCAGCAGTAGAAAATGAGCCTTTATATTCCAAATGAATGGGTGGGGAGCTTCCTGTGAAGGCAGCAGCCTCACCCTATGCAAGAGCTTTGACTAGTAGACTGATACGAGCTCCATTTAATTGTTTTTTGCGCCTACGGTTACCTTGCTTTACACACCAGCGAGCTCTCTACCCGTTAATGTGGATTACAACCCCTGAGGCATGGCTCCTTCTGAGTTCTGGGGCCAAAGAGTGGAACATCAGAGTGTGGTAGGGATACTTTCAGAGGAAGTCATCCCATGTACAAGGCAGAGCTCAGATACCCCATGGTCTATGCTGCCAGATGAGTCCCAATCAAAGATGCTGCATTAAGGGGAAACTGATCCCAAGCCAATCAGAAACAAGGGGGGGCGTACCCTACACTAACAGAAGTGGCTCAAAGGACAAGGTTATGTACCCGAGGCACGGAGACAGAGGCTCTTGACTCAAGTGCTCCAAACCCTGGGTTGAAAAGCTTGAGTCTGCACTGCAGACACCTGAACACAACCGGGGCAGCACGGCGGCCATCTTTAGCATGTTTGTGTCTTTACTGAAGGGGACGAACCATATGTAGGTCTTCTCCCTCCCTTCTTCACACAACTATAAGCAATCACAGATACAGTGGACCCCTTGCCTGCTGGCTCTGGAGAGCGAGGATGCAACTGATGCGGTTTCTGCATCTCAACCCGGGCAGAACGCATATCCCGCCTCCAAAGAATCCCAGAAACCAACCAAGGTGGAGCGCTGACCCTACTTCATGCTGCTCTCAGATCCCAACAACTCGTGCACCTGAACTCTCCCATTCCCAAGTCCATCCCTGTCTGGAATCAAAGAATCCAATTCTTGATCGTGTGAACTTGCTTTCACGAGTGTATTTCATCACTGCGATATTTATAGTGGTCCATGGATGACAACTTACTTACATGGCTAGTGGAGCAGAATAGGTATCGTACACCCTTTGACCTCCAGGGTTGTCCCCTTGTCGCACTCTTAGTCACGCAACTACCGCCTGTTTGGTGCTGAGAAGTTAGACCACTGGCGAGGAGTAAACACAGGAATTAATTAATTAATTAATTAATTAATTAATCAGAAAGCGCCGGGACACTCCTCGGAGTAGCCGTGCGCTATATAAGTTACCCATTAACATAACCATTAACATAACATTAAACATGGCTTTTAAACCTTTGTTTATCTTTTTTTCCTGATGCTACCTTTATGACCACTGAGAAAAGAGGTGGCAAGGGCAGTGCCGGGGTACCAAAGAGCACATCAGTGATAGCAGGTGCTACCACTTGCTACCCTTAATGTACGTCCATGCAGTGGTCTTTTTGTAAACTGAACAATCTGCACCATCAATCCCTGCACAATCCCAAGGAAAGCTGAGGTGTTGTCAGTGTGCACGGTCATTTGTCCGCCTTCTCTGCTTAATCAGGGCACCCCACTGTACTCAGGAGCCCTGTGCCCTACTGCAAGCACCACATTAGCAACCCATCATCAACGGTACAGAAGGCTTCGGACAAATCCAACTCGAAAACACTGAGCAAACACATTCAGACACAAACCCAAGAAATAATTGTTTCTGGTGAAACAGTGCACAAAAGGAGAAAGTCAAGGTACTTAATTATAAATACAATGTGAAACTCAGGACACCTCAACCAAGCAGCAGGGACATTTTAAGGCATGGGCAAAGTGGGAAACTGTCAAGGGCGCCCACCTTCCAAAGGGCTCGCTTGGAAAGTGAAATTTCTCTTTATGTCACATCTATCTATTTCTCCATCTCAATCTTAATGTAGTATTCAATATTGTTTGGCATCATCGGGCTTGGATTAGCAGAAAATGGGTAATAAAATATAAAGCTGTTCCACACAGGGGGCCCTATAGTATGTCGTGCCCCAGGGCCCTAAAATCCTTAAGATGACACTGCACAGCAGAATAGATGAGAAAGTGTCTGCAGCCCTGTATTATAGCAACAAGTCCTCTGGCTTTCCTGAAACCAGTGTAGCAGAGGAGCCCGTCTCTGTGCTCATTCATCAATCCAATGAATGAACAGGTGCTCTACAACAGTGTATGCACCTCTGTACTAATCTATCATGCTACCCAACGTCTACAAGGCCCGGGTGATGAGACCTGGGCACCCTTAAACCACCTCACTCATGAATCCAGCAACAGTGAATGCCAACAATTCCCTAAAACCACTGAGCTAAAGAGAAATGGATTACTTAAGTCTCAGGCATTCCATCACTCAGATTCCCCTACAATCAGTGTCCTGAGGGCCACACCGCTGTATGTGTGTGGATAAAAAATGGCTACCAATGGATATATATGGCTAGTTATGGATTTATACTGTATAACCACATCTCTGCCTATACCAATTCATTTAGCCATTCAACACAGAGGTCTACAAGAGAATGGCCTTATGTCCCTTTGAATATACATCAGACTGCAAAACCCCCTGGAAACAGTGCACACGAAGGGAAACAGTTCTGTGCTTTTTTTGTTAATCCGTTTAGTCTTCTGCCCCCTATAACATACACAGTGCCCTAGAAAACGAAGGCTCTATGTTCCATGACAGTCAACTAGTTATCCCACCTTTGGATCCAGAAATCTACAGCAAAAGGGCCCTGTGTCAATCCACTTGGTCAGCCATGCCCATTAAATTGGTGTGTTTGAAGAAGTGGGTCTGTATCATTGTGCCAGAGCACTTTCTCATCTGATCCCCTCAAACTAGTGCCATATAGAAGGTTTTGCACCCCTGTATCAATCCATTAGGCCCTGCAGCACTCCTAAAAGTAGCGGCCTAGAGTGCACAGGCCCTGCAAATCTGCACTAATCATTCTACTGATGAGTTTCTGAGCAGCTCTCTGGCTGCAGGAGGAATTTCTGTTTGCAAAAAAACTATATTCAGCTCCAGGGAGGCCTGCTTTGCCCACAGACCCCCACCACACCAAGACAGATGGGAAACACAACCGGTTTGGTTTTCCGGAGGTTACGAAAAATTGAAAACACACACAGGAAAATGAAAATAAGCTTCAATGGGTGATTGATGGGAGGTTGCCGTGTGTCCAAAAAGCGGTTATGGAAGAACTTATCTCTAGGCACCCAGGTTTCGCCAGGCGGGAAATGGGGGACGAATGAATTTTGGAGATAGTGACCACATTGAAGAGCGGGTGGGTCAATGGAGTGGTATGTCGCCACCCTGCCTCCCTTGGCCTGCCTCTGATGGACATATTCACAGGGTGGGGGGGGAGGGAGGGAGACCATGTCATCTAAACACAAGAAATATCCTCTGTTGGAATTTATTTATTTTTTTGTATAAAAAATTGCTAAAAAGAAACTGGAAGATTTTGCAAAAGCAATAAAAAAAAATGCAACAGATGTGTGAGTGGCGTTGCTGCCTGCAGCCGTGCTGCTCCTGTTTGTGGACACACTGTGCATCTTTGAGACTCCCAGGCAGAGCTGCATGCATGGCGTCCATCTTGTGCGGCCTCGTGCTCTGCCTCCCGCCTCCTCAGCCGGGCCTACGGTGTCCGCGTTGGCCCTTCGCCAGAGGGGTCGCTCCGCTGCCGGAGGCCTGCGCCTTTGCACGGCCTCGGGCTGGTTCCAAAGCTTGCAGCAGGCGAGGGTTTCATGAAATCCGAGGTTCACAAAAGCAGGCTCCGTTTCCAATAATAACACGTGCGCAGCAGCAGAGCCTGGAGAAAAGGCCTCGTGTTTTTGTAAGAATAAAGTTTTCGAAAGTTTTGCTTGCTAGGCTCGAGAGTTTTTTGTACTTATATTTCACAGCGTTTTGCAGGTCTAAAATGATGTCACTGTTTTTGACTAGAATTACGGGAGAACAAGCATGCAGACGATTGGTGAAAAATCGCGGGGAATTAATTAATTTCCCCGAAAACTTGCATTGGGTGTAGCAGTGAAGGAATGGATGTCGGACCCGGCCACTATTATTAACCCGGAAGAGGAATCTCGTTCAGCAAGGAGTGCCACTTACCCCAGAGAAAAGTACCGGCCATTGGTTCACTTTTTAAGTTTCTTCAAAAGGCCGCATGACACTTGAATAGAACTTTAAATAAAATTGCCTGTTTTCATTTTTAGCATGTTTTTTTGTCTTTTTTTTAGCTTTAATGATGTTAAGGCAGCTTTAGAACACATTTTAAAGTGCTCTCTTGTTATAATTACTCTTTTAAGTATGTACTTATAGGGTGAAAAAATACCAGTCGTAGGCAATTTTCCTATTTTTAATACCAGCCGGTACATTAAAATACTGGTCATGTCCATTAAAAAAATGGAAAGGTGGCAACCCTACGTCCATGCTTAATTTGTCCTGGGGTGATTTGTTGTCACCGGGACAAATTTCTGCAGCACCTGCACGTTGTCTGATTTCCGTTCGGAGCAATAACCTCCAGGTACTGGTGATGGTGCATTAATTAACTTTCAGTTGGGCCCAAAACAAAGGCCTCACTTACATGTCAATCACCCCTATTTTTTTAACCCTCACCCTGGCTTTGGAGCAACTTGGAGCCTAAAACCTAGATGCCAATGGAATGGAGAGAAATAAGAACTCTGCTTGTTACAACTTGACATGTGGTTTCGAGAAACTACGATTTAGAGGCAGGTTTTTTACTTTGTTCAATACATGTATGTAAGAGATATGCATGCACTGTAAGAATGTCAGATGTATCTGTCAGTACGAGTAATTACACAAACACGGATTTCAATAGCACTTACTAATTGATTTTTCTAATTTTTTTTGTATTTTTTAGTGCTAATCATCCCAATGTAGGTGGTCCAAGAGCTGTACATTATATACACATTTTATGGAGAGATAATAAATCATAAAAGTGCATAAATTAATGTACATGAAATGTTAAATAAGACAATCAGGGCTACAAGAAATTTGAGTCACAAATCAACCCTATGGGTAGGCTTTATATGTGTAGAATGCTTGTTCTAGACAAACACAAAGTTAGGATTTAAAATATAGCGCTGTGGTTGGTGTTGCCTGTACTAATAGAACTTTATTGCTACAAAAAAAACCTTTAAAAAAACCTTTGAATAGCAAATGACTGAGAAAAAAAAGCTAATCTAACCCTACGTAAACTTTGCCTGCAGCTCCTTCTTCACCCCACCCCCATGGGGACTTATTCCCCCAGCATTATGGAAGCTCAGAAATATTAGTATCCTTTACGGCATGTATCTTTGTTTAGCATGATTTTTGACACGCTATCCCCCACAACATACTTCGACACATAAATAGGGTACGCTGACTTAGAGTTAGTAATCAGAAGTACTGAGGAAAGTCACTGGCCTATTTGTGCTTCATTGTTAGCTGAAACGTGTTGACTGTCGTGACGCAGAACTTCCCCATTTTATGGTTTTTAATCTAATGAGGGGCACAGCCACTAAATACGGTTCAGATGACTCTCTGGATAATTATATTTTTATTGTCCAGATTGCATTGATTATGTATTTGGAATATGAAAGAACTCCCAGTTTTGATTGAGTTAATTCAGGCAATGACTCGCCTTGCACGTGGAGAGGACTCGATGATAAAGCAGGCTACGAATTGTGGATGACCTTTCTTTGTCCAAATCAATTTCGCTCCTTTCAAAGAACTATTCACACTTGTAATTATCTTCTTTTAGTTCGCTATAGTTTTTTTTATGCTTGGGATATAAAATAGGGAGGACGTGTTAGTGAACTGTTTGTTCTTTCTCTTCTTTCCCTTTTTATTGTTGTTGCTACTTGAGACCTCCTGTGATTGGCTACACACACAGGGATGGTGGCCTCCTTGGAACAGCAGACCACACTCCCTGTGCTTGTACTTTTTAAAGTAACTTGTGTGCTAATTCATACCAGTGCTGCCTTAACAATAGCTTGGGACAACATCAGGGGAGCATGCAGCTGTCTTTTACTATGTTCCCGTGGGAGAGGTGACTACAGACCATGTGTACAGATTGTGTTGCCTTTGACTGTGCTTGGTGATACTTGAGTGAGCTCCAAGCGCTGTTAGAATCAGTTACCTTCAGAGGAGAGAGTGAATGTAGCATTAGATGGATGTATTCCTTTAGGTGCTTTTGTCCTGGTAGACATTACAACCTCAATGTAAAAGCCTCTGGGACTCACCCCTGGAAGACACTGTCACTGTATGTGAGGAATTGGGGAATACTCAGACACATGCTGTCAGGCCTGGCCATCTCCCCAGCAAAATCACAAGGAAGAAACTGGCTGCCTTGTTTCAAAGAAAGACCTTCAGTCCACTTGGCCTTTGTCTGGCCATTTGCCCCTCCCCGGCCATCTAGTTTAGAAAACCTGTGAAGAAACCTGAAGAGATACACTCGGAACTGATTGGTTGGAGAAATGAAATTCGAAAATGATATTGTCCGGGCACCCCTGGCATTCACCTATAGTTCCCTTGCTTTGTACATGTTTGACTCCCGAGGGGCGTCCTGCCACACCGGCTGAAAGAATAACATGTCTGAGGTCGGACACCATGTTGATGCTTCCCTCAAAAGTAAGACTACGCTGAGGAAAAGAAGGAAAGGCTGAAACTGCAGCTCTAACTTGAAAAATGAGGTGCTGGCGAGATACTGAAATGTTTCAGCACTCCGTCCATCATCTCCTTGTGTTTGCTTTGTTCACCCTAAGCTGACAGGGTATGTCCAGACGTGGGTCCCTTGCTCTCTTTGCCACTGGATTCAAGCTAGCCTGGCTGATGACGGGACGCTTGTTTCCGGTCCAGGGAAGACATGGCTTGGCAGTTTGGGCTGGACTGTTCCCATGAGGCACAGGGTCCAGACTGATTTGCATATGGCTGGGTCTGAACTGAGGTGGCGAAGTGAGCTAAAGACTGAAGATGGATTCAACCCAGCAC
The DNA here is from genome assembly GCF_964263255.1 of Lissotriton vulgaris. Lineage (NCBI taxonomy): Eukaryota > Metazoa > Chordata > Amphibia > Caudata > Salamandridae > Lissotriton > Lissotriton vulgaris. The sequence continues at coordinate 35,358,197 of NC_141698.1, forward strand.
TGTGACTGAAGGTGAGTGACTGAAAAGTTTCAGCGCTCCGTCCATCGTCTCCTTGTGTTTGCTTTGCTGGTGAGATACTACCCTGATTACATCTTACTGGCAAGGATGATGGCTCATGGAAAGAGGTCTCCAGGAACAATGAGGGTCTGCAGCCCGGCTGGCCTGGACCAAACTGGAGAGCTAGGATTAGAAGCCGCATCCATCTTAGGGCACTGAAGCATGTCCTCTCTGGCCTTCCTAACTGTATAACTATCCTGCAGTCTACTTTTGAACATCTGGACCCAGGGGTGGACAAAAAGCATGAAAATGAAGAGTGCCCAATAACCCCCCATTCTGACTTTATAGGTTATACATTTCTTCTGGATCCTTGTACAGAAGAGATGCCAGTTCAGGCACCTGACCCATGCATACAAGGCCCTGCACAACTACGGACCTGCCTACTTGTACCACTACCCGGAATCCCATCAGTCCACCAGACACTTCTCTCCGTATCCCTTTGTCTAACCCTAACCCCCTCATCCAACGTAACAGAGGCAGTGGTCGCTCCTTCTCCTACCTAGCTGAAAAGACATGGAACGAGCTTCGCTTTCATCTACGGACCCCCATCTCTTCCAGAGTTACGAAAGTCTGTGAAGACCTGGCTATTCGGCTAATCCATTGGAACCTGCCAGCACCTTGATATGTTCACGGGTAACAAGTAGCGCTCTACAAATCTACTGATTGATTGATTGATTCTGATTTTAAGCCCAAGTGTTTCCTCGTTTCATCAAGGACCCGTGATGTGGGCCTGCTCATGCTCTGCGCTCGACCGTAAAAACCATTTCTCTCCGACAAACACTTACTCAGTTATCATTGTCACATGTTTTCATGTCACCCAACCGAAACTAAAATGAAACTGAAAAGTTTGATCATGACCACATATTTTGCAATGTATCCCCCTAATGTTTTTCAGCAATCTCGGGTGAAAATCATTGGGTCCAATTCAAGTGGCTTTAAAGAGTTCTGACTCTTTGCAGTCCCTGTCCCAATGGATGTCAACGCCCACAGACTGCAGCGATATATGAAGTGTAGCGCCTTACCAACTAAGCGCTTGAATAATGTTTGTGGTCATCATTCAATCCCAGAGGTTGCTGAGACCTGCTCAGTTTTTTTGGAATATCTTATGTCTACTACCCTAAAGATATTTCTAAATAAATTCCTTTAACTAGACATTGATTTTTTTTGCCTGTAATTACTGTACAAACATCCTACAAACACTTCTGAAAGTAAATCTGGACTGTTCCCCAAGTTAACTCTATGATTACTAAACCAGTACTTGATCGGTCCAACTGAAGTAACATAACATAGAGGCAGATCTTTTTCTTACCTAGCCCCCCTTCTCTGGAATAAGCTCCCACTTCACATACGGCAATGCACGGACCATTACAAATTCTGAAGATTTCTCAAAACATTGTTATTTCTGGCCTAATTAATCTGCTCCTCTGCTTACAAGCTGTGTTCTGTGCCGAGATACCCCTCCTGGGGTGATTTGTGTGCATTATAAATTAAATTAACATAACAAGTCAGCAAGATACAATCAATCAATCAATCAATCACTTATTTGTAGAGCACACTAATCACCTGTGAGGGTCTCAAGGTGCTGAGTGGGGGTGGGGGTGCAGCTACTGCTCGAACAGCCAGGTCTTGAGAAGTCTCCTGAAGGACAGCAGGTCCAAGACCCTGGGATGTGTGTGTTAAAGATGAGAACCCACGCCAGACACTGCCCAGCAACCCCTGCCTGCTTCAGTGGCCCCAACCATAGGAATCACCAAGATGGAATACATTTCCAAAGTTGTTGCATTCTGTTGTACTTTCTTACTGCCTTGTTCTGTTCCCTTTGCCTTTCCCTGTCTGGATCTGCTGCCTGGAATGTATGATGCGTGCCTGCATCTTACATCCTGGGTTCCAGATTCCAGACCAACTGTATTACAAGATCTGTACCTGAACCTGTCATGATGTGCTGTGCTTCAACTCCTATTTATGCATTAAATTCTTCATGAAATTCTACTTTAAGTTTCCTTGGATCTTTTTATTGGCGACGAGGTAAACCCTACTATTTCTGCCACCACCCTTGGAGCACAGGAGCAGAAAATTTTATTTTTGAGACTGCGTTACAAAGGAAGAAACCTGAAATACATCTTCATCAGCTCTTTCTTCTTGACAACACTGATTAATACTCCTACGTCGAAATTGCGAAAATTTACGACCTGCCAGTGTTTTCCTGCTTATTTTTAAAACTTTTCGTTTTGTCAACTGAAAAAAGAAAACTACAAGCGATACATCAAAAGCACCGCTTCTACCTTCATATTCGGTGCATCTCCTGGCGTTTCCAGCGCTTCTACTCCGGCGGATCGGTGATGTATAAAACTGCTTTTGTTCAATTTTAAAGCTTTTTCGACATTTCTCCATGCGCGAGGCTTTTGTCAAGCTCGAGGCTTCCCCTGTCAACACGCGCTGCGTCATCATTACGCGCTGCGTGGTCACATGACACGTTCCTGCCGTCATCACGCTGCACGCCTCAGCGCCATCTTGGTATCCGTAGCAACGGGATACACAGTCACCGGAGACGCTAAAGAATCGATGTCGATGCATTCCTGAACAAAATCCACACGCCGGAAGGTAAAATAAACTTTATGTACACGCCGGATGACAAGATAAAGACAGAATAAACTACGTTATCGCTTTTCTTCTATTTTCAAGTACTTTTATCGCAATTCCATTCGTTTTAAAAGAAAAGGTATTAAGAGATTTCACTCTCTTCTTCAAACTTGTGGCTACTATTTTACTACTTGGAAGGAAAGTATTAGAACCCGTTTGACTTCATTCATTTTGTGTATATTATTACTTTTTAGATACTATTTTTTATTATTAAAAAAGTAAGAGAAGGTACCTCTACCTTACTCTAGCCATTATGCAGTTTGACCCACCTTCAAAATTTTTGCAAACCAAAGGAGACCCACCCATCCCTTGGACTAGATGGAAGGAAGAATTTTTTACTTACCTTAAAGCTATGGATGGTGAAAGGATGTCAGCGGAAAGGAAAAAGAACATTTTCTTACATTGTCTTGGGTCAGAAGGACAGCTTGTCTTTAGAACTTTACCTCCTGTGAGATCTGGTGGTGATTCAAATGTTTATGATGAGGCTGTACACAGAATAGAGGGAAGATTTAAACCAGTAACCAGTGCAGCCTTAAACAGGTTTAAATTTTATACCAGGGTACAAGATGAGAATGAGTGCTTTGATGATTTTTTAACTGCTTTACGTGCGCTTTCCCTCCATTGCAATTTTGGTCTAATGACCGACGAAATGATTAGAGATCAAATTGTTGTGCATGTGAAAAGCAAGAAAGTACAAGAGCAGTTATGGATTTTAGGGGATCCTACCTTAGAGACTGCTATTAGTACAGCTAAAGCATTAGAACAGTCCGACAAATGGATCAAATCTTTAGACAAAGCCTCTGTTCAAACCACTCCTTCCACATCCACTGGTGAGGTTAGCACAGTGAATGTGAAAACTCAAAGTTCTAACAAATACGAGAGCAAAGGTAAACAATTTTACTGCTTTAGATGTGGAAGCCCGGATCATATAGCTTCTACTTTCTTACTGCCTTGTTCTGTTCCCTTTGCCTTTCCCTGTCTGGATCTGCTGCCTGGAATGTATGATGCGTGCCTGCATCTTACATCCTGGGTTCCAGATTCCAGACCAACTGTATTACAAGATCTGTACCTGAACGTGTCATGATGTGCTGTGCTTCAACTCCTATTTATGCATTAAATTCTTCATGAAATTCTACTTTAAGTTTCCTTGGATCTTTTTAAAAGTGTTTACTACATCGCAGCTTATCTGGCAATTTGAGTAAGTGCTCTCAGCATAGGATTCTAATGGTACGGCTCATAAGGACAGGTGCAAAAAAGAGTGTATTGAAAAACACACATGATTAGACTGGTACCAGGGAAACCGAACTGGGAGACATCCCATCTGCCTTGTGCTCTGAGAGTCTGGTACAGCTGGGGCATTGTCCACCAAGGCTGGGGCAAAGTCAGTCACAAGTGATAAAGAGCCAGACATATATCTCCGCGCATCCCAACTGCGAATGTAAAACAACCGTCGGCAGACAAAAGTTGTGACTGAATCTTTCTAACTTTTTAGTCTTCCAGTGGTAGCAATTGGTTATAACATTTTGCAGCCAATCCTCTTCTGCATAAACTGATCCACATTCTGCAGCACAGAGGGCGTGGGACAGAGAGAGGAAGAGCTGAATGTCTATCATCTTTTAGGGATTCCCATACCTGTGTACAGGAAGAGGGGCTTTCAGAGAAACACTTGCCAGAAGAATACAATCCATATTACCACTCCTGGGCTCTCCCTTTGAAATCAGATGCAATGATACATAAATTATACAACAAGCATTGGCAAGAGATCTGGTGTTGGAGGCCAGCCTTTTGACTTTGTTAACGCCTGTTTTGTTTTTTCATGGTTTTTGCCAAACATTATTTTTAGGGAAGCTGCAGGGCACTCATCAATCTAAAACAATAGCTAGAAGCAAAAATATGTTTTGGTCCAAAAACGCATACACTGCTACAAATATGCTTCTCGTCTCAATACTTCAAAAGTCAGCCTCAGACCCACCGATTCCTTCCAGCCTGCCCCAAAAATCCTTCCAGCTGCTCTAAAAAGCCATATAGGTGGCCACTCCTTGAAGCTTCGAAAGATCCGTCTCCTCCTCCTGAAATAGAGGGGTGGGCTCCCCGTGTACCACACATTGCTAAACTTTCCTCTCAATCTAGTAATAACATGACCTGGTGCTCCGCCCTTCACCTGGCACATCCCATCTCCCTCTGCACTCCAGCTTGCTGCTTCAATCATACACTCATCCCCGCCTTGCCTTCTCTACCTGCTTCACACTGTTCAAGATTGAATACTGTCCTGGCAATATTCGAGTGGAAGACTTACCCCTGGGAGTTGTACATTCCTATATCGCGGATGTATGACGTTACAACGCATACTTTTACCACGCATACCATTACAACGCGGTATTTACAACGCATACCGTTACAACGCATAGCTCTTAGAGGTGCTGGATAGTGGTAAGTATAATTTTATATTCCAACTCCAGTCCCCGTGGACACTAGGGAAGGTGTTGGATATAAAATTAAACTTATTCCCTATCCTAGAGCGCCCCCCAGCGCAATGCGTTGTAATGGTATGCGTGGTAATGCCTGCGTTGTAGTGGTAGTGCGTGGTAAAAACTTTGTTGTAAACGTTGTATACCCTATATCGCAGTTAAAGTATCAACCTACAAAAATATTGCATCCACTATATATCATCAAGCTGTATCATCAAGGTACTGTTCTTAAAACCACATCTGTTTACCTTCACAACATACGGTGCCTGATTCATAAAGGTAAACTTACACTTTTGTGTAAGTTTACACTTGCTGTAATAACTTTACTACTTTCTGGTATTCACAAACTACAAGTGTAATTTAACTGCTAGTAAAATTACTAGTAGTAAACTTACACTCGCAGTTTGTGAATAACAAAATGTAGCAAAGTTTAACAGTAGAAAAGTTAATACAGTAAGTGTAAACTTACACAACAGTGTAAGTTCAGCTTTGTGAATCAGGTCCTGTGTTTGAAAACAACAGGACTTGATTCACAAAGGTAAACTTACACTTTGTAGTAACTTTACTACTGTTTTGGTAGTCACAAAGTACAATTGTAGTGTTATTACTACTACTTTTACTAGTAGTAAAATTACACTTGTAGATTGTGAATTCCAAACTGTAGTAAAGTTATTACACCAAGTGTAAACTAACACAAAAGTCTACGTTTACCTTTGCGAATTAGGCCCACATATTGTAAAGGTATTTAGATGAGGAGTTAAGACTAATAAATCTTAACTTAACTAAAATATACCTATATATATATGTTGCTGAGTGGCATCCAGTAGTCAGAATTGTTGCAGGTTGTACCACACCTCTCTCTCTCTTTCCAGCTTCTCTTCTAAATAATTGTTCCTATGCACTAGTTCGTGTATCCTTAACAGGGCAATTCAGAGCCGCATTTACAAGGCCTTTGCGCCGCCGGTGCGTCACTTTTTCTGTAAATGAGGCCCTTAGTCTGAGGACTGAATGCAGACATGCATAGTGACCCTATGCAGCGGGGCCACTCATGGGTGGACAGTGGGCCTCGCTCCCCGGCGGCATCTCTCGCTCCATCGCTGCAGCTGTTGGGAGATGCAATCCTTGCATACTATTGCATAGGCTTTCCGCGTCACTGCTCAGGGTGCTTGTTATCAGTGAGGCTGCTTGCACCTTATCTGTGAGAAAGCCCTGTACGTGGTGCCTTTCGAACTGCTGACCCACCATTAACCCTTTCTCTGCTGCACTCAAACATTAGTGAGGTGAGAATCCAGTCCACCCTCCACCCACACAAGAACATTAACAATATAACATGTTCAGTGCATTGACAAATACATATTTGAAGTTAATAAAAAACAGACCTTTCCAACAGGTGGAAAAATGAGTCATAGTTTTACAATGATAACTTTTTCTTTATGTTATTTAAAAATAAAGCTGGTGTCATGAAGAACGTATGATTTGTCTTGAGGCATATATTTACATGCACATGAACTGTTTTTCCATTTTTGGATGAACACCAGTTTTATCTGTGGTTCCTTGTGCGGCAGGTCTCTGGGTCTCCGCCGCAGTGGTGACTTCATTCTTCAGCTTGGGTTCTATGCATTTTGAAGTTCAGGATCTCATGACCTCCCACCACCTCCTGGTTTCTCACACCACCAATGGGTCTTCAAAGCACTCTAGGCGCTGGCCACCAATCCTCTCAAACTTGGGCTGGAAGCTAAGGAATGGTGTGACGTCACCTCCCCTGGGACCTCAACTCAGAGTTTGTCTGTCTTTTCCTCTTGTTCATTTGAAGAGATTTGTAGATGTTTTATCTCCCCAACTTCCAGCCTGGCCTCACATCAAGAGACATTTCTGTAGATCACTATCGCTTTGTCTGGATTCATTTCATTGTCAACATCCGCTGGCATTGATCCATGGCTGTGGTCGAAGAGCTTGGTCGTTGAATTGATGAAGTGCTGTATTAAAAGCTCAACGTACAGAGGTTGGACTGATCCAGTCATCCATCTGCTGCCAGTCCCACTGTGTCATGCGCCCGAGTGAATGTGCACACAGCAAGCCCCCTGCATACCCACCTAACGTGCGTTAAGCTTTTCCTTTAACCACATAGTTCTACTGGGTGAGGCCTAATGCTGTCGCTATAACTACTTACAAGCAGCTTATTCCAACTACTTATGAAAGCACCCAAAATATTACTATATACATAGGGTTGTATGACGTTACAACGCGGGCTTTTACCCCGCATGCCATTACAACGCGGGGATTACAACGAAAGTCGTTACAACGACTATCGCTGGAGGGCGCTGGATAGTGGAATAGTTTCATTTTCTATTCCAACTCCATCCCACGTTGACAGTAGGGAAGGTGTTGGATAGAAAATTAAACTATTCCCTATCCAACAGCGCCCTCCAGCGAAAGTCGTTGTAACGACTTTCGTTGTAACCCCTGAATTGTAATGGCATTGTGGGGTAATCCCCGCGTTGTCATGGCTGTTCCCCATATATAGTGAGTCTTTGGGGCCACGGCAGTCATTGACATCAACATTAAGTGCCATTAAAATCACAAGACCAAATAGGGCCGTTGTCTTTCTACAAACCAACACATTCTGACAACCAAGTCTGGAGGAGAATACTAGAGGCCAGCCGTAGCTCATTAGACCATGAAACACACAAAGGGTGATGGGAGGCTGCTTGCAATTTGTCTCACCACTGGCAATCCCTTGGGGTAGCCTCCCGACCCATCGTTCTTTTGCTCACCATGCCATGTCAGTGTGGACCCAGCCATGTGCAAATCACTCTTCATCCTGCTCCAATTGAAATGGTCCAGCCTGAACAGCTAGGCCAGGGCCTCCCTGAACTGGAACACAAGCATCCCATGACCAGTTTCACCTTAGTGCTCATCAGCCAAGTACAGATTGGTTCCAGTTTTTCTTTGCTTTTTCCTTACTTGATTCCTTGGGTAACTACCTTCGGGCATTACAATTTATGGATTTCTTTTGTAATATGTGTACCACTTATGCTTTGATATACTCAGCCCTAGAGAAGGGGCGAAACACGTGTTGGCAGTCTTTTCTAGCAGAATTCTCTTGGAATATGAGAGGAATAAACCTTAATCAAAGAAACACTCCTTGGCTACTCTCAGTTTTTATCCAGCCAGGAAATAGAATAAACAAGAAGATATAATAATCCAACTCTGTCTTTCCTACAGCCTAGACATTAAAGATGTGCAACAGGAAACAATTTCTAGTTGTTACCTAAGGGAGGTGCAAAGAGAATACATCTCATGCTGTGGTGGGTGGTGCCACAAAAAATACCAGTGGGGTTACTGCAACACCCTCTAGGCCACTTCCCGACAATGTTCTTCATAGAAACCAACAAGCACAACATTCTGGGATATGGACAATATTTGAGCTGAACAAAAGGCACCATAAGTTAAATTCCCCAAAACACAGCATTACATTTAGTTATACTCCTGATCACTATTTCATCCATTGACCAATACAATTCATGTAGCAGTGAGCGTAGATCCATGCCTACACATTCCTATATGAATTGTGAAGTTCTCTGCTGGGAGAGTGTAGAACTATGCATGCAGAACCATACGTTTTAGGTGTAAATGAGGGAGTGGCTGGAAAATCGGAAGGTATACTGAAAAGTGTGGGGAGGAAAGGAAACATTTTCTGGGTGAGACGTGACCTAGTCGTAGGTGGGACTTATAGAGAGGGTGTGCGGAGCAGGACACAAGTGCAAAAAAAGAAGTGGGGGGGACTAACCGGGTTAGGCAGTATGCAAGTGAAATCATGGCGCGTGCCATCACAGCGCATTATGTCATGACGCGTGACATTACAGGTGACATCACAGGAAGTGACCTCACTGGAAATGACATCACAAGAAGTGACATCAGATATTAAGACCTCAAACATATGTTTATCAGGTATATCAAGAGTACATTTAAGCGCATTATGAGATTTAACAAATGAGATTTGGCGTTGAGGTTGTGCTAAAAAAGTAGTGCAATCCCAACGCAAAACCTGGGCCTCAACTAATCTATACTACTATAATAAAGGAAGAACTTTCAGCCTTTGAGGCGGGTAAACTCGGGAACCACAGCACCAATCCACACACCCGATACACCGTTGGAATCGTCAGGGTGTGTAGATGGTTATAGGCTATATAAATAAAAATAAAAAACGTTAGTTAAAAAATTTACAGTAAAAAAAAAAGTAGTCCCTCCGAAGTAGCGCCGGCCGCGATGTGCGTGCTCACGTCAGGAGCGGGGGGAGGAGCGGCATCTGGGAGCGCGACAAGGAGCGGCGGACATGGCACGGGGGAGGAGCGGTGACGTGAGGAGCAGCGGACAGGCCAGTGGCGGTGCGAGCAGCGGACAGGCTGTAGGAGCGGCGGCTGAGGTAAGGGAGCGGCGGACATGGCGCGGGGGAGGAGCGGTGACGTGAGGAGCAGCGGACAGGCCAGTGGCTGTGCGAGCAGTGGACAGGCTGGAGGAGTGGCGGCTGAGATAAGGGAGCGGCGGACATGGTGCGGGGGAGGAGCGGTGACGTGAGGAGCAGCGGACAGGCCAGCGGCGGTGCGAGCAGCGGACAGGCGGGAGGAGCGGCGGCTGAGGTAAGGGGACCCATGTCGGGGCAGGCGGGGGACGGGCTGGGCGGGGGCCCGGGCTGCAGGAGAAAAGAGAATGCAGGCAGGGGTCGGGGCAGGCGGGGGTCGGGGCAGGTGGGGGACGGGCCGGTCGGAGGCCCGGGCTGCTGGACAATGTCGGGGCGGGCGGGGAAGCCTGTTGCTCCCGGACAAGGTCGGGGCGGGCTGCTAGTACATTTATATTTTTAAGCCCCGCCATAAAGAAATTGGCAACAAGGACAAGCATAGTAGTAGATCTGTTATGCTTAATTGTTGCAAAGTCTATATTTTAAAATATTTGATTGGGTTGAGGCATCTGCTGTGAAGGTGCCCAGTAAATCTCAGGGAATAGTAATAATGGTGAGGTAACTCAGGTGGCTATTGCACTTGTTGGAGAGATCTGTGTTTTGTAAAGACCCAGATTTGAATCAAAGTAGTAGAGAAGGTAAAGGTGTCTCCTGCAAAGCACATCATCTGACACGTAGATGACAGATTTTAATTTTATGTAGTAGATAGTAAAGTGGGTTACTTCTTTTAACACATAAATCCATTTGTTACCTGCAGTTTTTTCACTGCGCCCAGACAAAAATACCTGGTTCCATTACTGAAGGATAAAGCCTTCCATCTGGCAAAACCTGCCCTCCTGTATCTCCAATTATTGGACTCTGCTTTGGCTATGTTTAGCGTGGCCAATTATCTTGTTGCTGCTGTTAGGATCAGGAGGAGAAGACTCAAAAATGCAACACTAGGGTTTTGTACAGAAGATTGAAATGGAAATGTTGTTCCTGTCATAAAATTTCTATTTTATTGAGTATTTATTAGTTTTATGATGTATTTTTATACTGTATATTAATTAATTATTATTGATGTTTCTTTCTATCATCTTTTTATTATGAATATGTAAATACTATTGATTGATGATTTTTGTAATTCCTCATGAATTTGTATTGCCCTTTTTTCTGATGTGATTGTAGAATGCTTTTATGATTTTTAACTAAATCGAATTAAGTGGTTTTGACTTGACTTGACTTACCTGCAGTTCATAAATTGTAATCCTACTAACACCTAAGACAACAGTGAGGTATGAAGGATGTGACTCCTACATCTTGTAACCCTCACTGCCTCATGTAACTCATCTTGTACATTGATTTACACATGTACATGATTTATTGTCAATGTATAATTTGGGTTGCGTAGCACTATAAAAGAAATAAAATAGTGCTATTGAAATTATTATTTGTGCAAATACTGGGAAAGACCAGCACACCTGACATTCTTACAGTGCATGCATATCTCCCAAACAGAGACTGAACAAAGGCAAAAGTGTGCCTCTCTTAAGTACCTGTAAAGAGATAACAAGCTCCCCCCCCCCCCCCGGCATTTATATTTAGTGTGAGATTCCAGGCCGCCTCCAGTCAGGATATTCAAACAAAAGGAGGCCTGATGGCCCCTTAACTTCAACCCAGCAGCAGGTTAAAAAAAAAAACCTCCCTTCCTGCACGATGCTGCTGGAAATGGAAAGCAGACAAAGTGTTGGTGCTGCTGAACATGTCCCGATGTCTGAAAATTACACCGGGCCAAGTTCAGCATATTTCTGTGGGGCCCAGCTTCTTGGCAGGGTGGAAGGCCTCCACCCGGCTGTGAAAATAGTGGCTGGACGCCGTGTACCTGTGTGTTCCCCTGACTTGTCTCCTGGTGTGAAGCCACTAGGATTCTTGTTATCCAAACTTGCAAATGATGGGTGTTTACTTCGACCCCTGGAAACCCCTAAATGACGTCCATGAGTACAAACCCCACAATTATCTGCCAGTCGCAAAAATACATATATTATGCCAGTGCCCAGTGGGTCTATGCACCAGCTGCCGTGGTCCATGCGTGTAATTTGTGAGTCGTATGTATTGTATTGTATTGTAATTGCATTTGTATAGCGCTTACTACCCCTGACGAGGCATCAAAGTGCTTTTTTGGTGAGCAGTACCCTACTCCGGGACCAATAGAGGATTAGTGTTAAATTAGTATAGTGAAATATGAAAGTAAATTTTTAAGTGGTGGATATGTTAGTCAGGTATTTGGAAGGACAGAAGAAGAAAAAAGGTTTGTATTTATATAGCACTTGTTACCCCTGATGGGGTGTTGAAGCACGCTACTCAGGAAACCCATAAAGAATTAGTGGTGAATTAGTATGGTGAAATATGAAAGTAATTTGAGTGGTGGATATTAGTCAGTTGTGTCAGGATAGTGGAGGGATAGAAGGGGAAGAAAGGTTTGCATTCATATAGCACCTGTTACCCCTCTGCTCATGCAGACATACCCTTGCATGTAATATGATGCACCCTGCCTAGACCTATAAAGCCTACTGTAGGGTTAACCTACATATATTGCCTGCAGTTTCTGTGGGTACGGCACACTGAGTGTGTTGTTTTCGCACTTATTTGCAGCATTGCACGCAGCCTCCAATGGCAGTCTGCATAAGTTTGGTGGCGGAACCCTCAGGGTGGCACAATGCATGCTACAGCCCATAAGGACTCTCTTTAGTACCCATGCCCTATGTTCCAGGGGTACCATTTACTAGGGACTTACAGAGGTGCTAAAGGTCTTCACCCTTGAGGTACAACTGAACAGGTACCTGGTTAAAAGGAACCCAGTGCATCAAATAACAGGCAAAAAGTGGGGATGACCGTGTCAAAAAGGGGTACTTTCCTACACCACCCCACTTGCATAGTGAGTTCTCATGTCTTCTGAGCACTTAGCTTTAAATGGAGAGCACAGAGCGGTTTCATTTCCACACACACAGGAAACAATGGAGGGAATATTGCATGTAATAGAGAAGCATGTGCCTGAAGTCATTGACATTCCCGAGGTATTCCCCTTAGATTTAGACTCATTGACAGAGCATTGATTAAATAAAGGACAAGATGACTGATGGACTACCCAAAGTAATACCAAGCAAACAATAAACAATCTAAAATCCAGATGAAAGTGTTATACAAGCAGAACAGATGCCACGTGTGAGAGATGCTTGGCACACTCACAAGAAGTGCCCATATGGTCAGGGTTTAACTGGGTGCAATTAAAATTAAAAGTGTTTCACATGATGTACTAGACAAGTGCAGGTCTTCCTTTCCTTCAGAAGAGTGGTCAATGCTGGGTGCTGCAGTAGCTGCGTGCAGGGGGCGATATAGTTTCACACATTGTCTTGGCAAAATAAGCCGCTGATGTAGGTGATAAATGCTCCTTCTGTGTCGAGATAAATGTCATCTCGAAGGTCTGCTGACATTGAAGAAGTTTGGAATCGCGGCTTCTTGTCGTGTCAGCGGGGCAGCATAATGACAGCCTAGGACTACAGCGAACGACAAACCTTTCTGTCTCCTTGCACACTCGTATTTGAAAACTGGCTGCACTTTTGCAATTTATTTAGTAACCACCGGAGGGCGCCATTGGCTAGGTAATAGAGTAATGACATTTTTTTCATATTTAAATGTATGCATTTATATAGACATTAACATTTAACATGTAAACTTATTCAGTGAGTATTTTTCTCGTATTGGTTGACAATATCTAATGTAAACCTGCATTTTAAAATGGCTGACGTCTAGTCGCCATCTTGCTTTCACAAGATTTCTTTTAAAACCAGGAGACGCTGACTCCATATCTGCTATCTCTATGTGCCCTTGGTTTTCCATTCTAACTTGAATTTATTTTTGTTTTTTTTGCGCAATCTTTTTTGTTTTTTTGCGCAATCTTTGTAGAATGTGTTCACGTGCTTGACGAGCACAGCTTGGCACAATGTATCTCAGTAGGTTGCAGATAACTGTAAGTACGAAGGAGGCTTAGAGTAAGTAGCCTCATGGTGCAGGAGCTTGAAAAAATAATGGGCTTAGATATCTGCTTGTGCCTTCACCTGATTGGTCCATTATATCGGAACCATGTGCATCTCCACCACGGTCGCTCCCCCAGCTCTTGCTCCACGGAAGCCTTGTGCTCGCTGCCTGCCTTGCCTGCTGCCTGCATTGACCTGCTGACTGCCGCCCTGCGAGAGCGCATAGACCACTTGACTGCGCTGGGTATCGTTTCTACTCGCACTGCCTGCCTAAGCATTTGCATAACGCCGAGCGCTTGTTATTGTCTGCGCTCGCACTGCATTGATCTGTGTGTAGTGGCATATGTTTTTGCCAGCGTAGCGTGCATTCATTTGTTCATTAACTCTGTGCCTGTGTCTTGGACTGAAGCTCCGGCTGTGCCCCACTTTCGATTCCTTTCTGGGCGGCCATTTGGTTTTGCTTGTAGTTTCACCCGTGTCTCCTCCTCCCAGACCCCGCCTCCCACCTGACCCTCCCACACACTGATACACAACAGTAGCCCCGTCCTCTCTTTCCCTGTGACCGTCTGGACTCCCTCCACCACGGTCGCTCCCCCAGCTCTTGCTCCACGGAAGCCTTGTGCTCGCTGCCTGCCTTGCCTGCTGCCTGCATTGACCTGCTGACTGCCGCCCTGCGAGAGCGCATAGACCACTTGACTGCGCTGGGTATCGTTTCTACTCGCACTGCCTGCCTAAGCATTTGCATAACGCCGAGCGCTTGTTATTGTCTGCGCTCGCACTGCATTGATCTGTGTGTAGTGGCATATGTTTTTGCCAGCGTAGCGTGCATTCATTTGTTCATTAACTCTGTGCCTGTGTCTTGGACTGAAGCTCCGGCTGTGCCCCACTTTCGATTCCTTTCTGGGCGGCCATTTGGTTTTGCTTGTAGTTTCACCCGTGTCTCCTCCTCCCAGACCCCGCCTCCCACCTGACCCTCCCACGCTCCGCCCCCTCCACTCTCCATTTATGTCAGATGTACCAACGCGCAGCGTCCACGCGCTACGGACACGCCGAAGGTGCGCCAAAGGTAAGCCCGTCTACGCCCGTCCGCGCCTGGCCCGCGCCCAGCGCCAGACCCCCTGCCCCTCGCGCTGCCCAGCCCTCCCGCATTACCTACGATGCCGCTTCCCTCCTAGCCCTTAACCCCGGTCGCGCCCCCAACTGCGTCCAAGCTGCTCCTGGACACACCCGTGGACCTTTCTCCTGCTACTCCTGCAAATTCATCAGCACCGTCAACATCTCCGCTACGACCACTCCACAGATTCCCGACCCCAATCACCTACAATGCATCCTTCTCAACACCCGATCAGTCCACAGGCACGCCATTGACCTATGGAATCTACTAGACACCATTTCTCCTGACATCGCCTTCCTTACGGAAACATGGATGAATGCTTCCTCCGCACCAGACATCACCATTGCCATCCCTGAAGACTACAAGATCACTCGCAAAGACCGCGCCGACCACACAGGAGGAGGAATCGCTATCGTCCATAAGAAATCAATCCGCATCTCAACCAGCTCTGACGCCAACCTCGCCAACTCCGAACACCTTCACTTCCAGATCCACACCGACCCCAAAACCACACTCAGAGGCACCCTCCTCTACAGACCACC
Source organism: Lissotriton vulgaris (assembly GCF_964263255.1). NCBI lineage: Eukaryota > Metazoa > Chordata > Amphibia > Caudata > Salamandridae > Lissotriton > Lissotriton vulgaris. The sequence continues at coordinate 35,373,490 of NC_141698.1, forward strand.
AGGACCCCGCGCTAAATTCAGTGAGGACCTCACGGACTTCATCACTCCACACGCACTCCCCTCCAAAGAATACATCCTTCTGGGAGACCTCAACTTTCACCTTGAAAAGATCAATGACCGCAACACCGCCACCCTCGTGGACAACCTCGCCAACCTCAGACTTAAACAACTGGTCACTTCCCCCACCCACATCGCAGGTCACACACTCGACCCCATCTTCACCTCCAGCAACCATGTCTCCTTCAGCCACACTACGAATCTCCTCTGGACCGACCACAGCTGCGTTCACTTCACCTACAACAAGCCAAAACCCACCAACCACCTCCAACCAACTCTGCAAAGAAACTGGAACAAAATCACCGCGGACCAAATCTCCACATCACTTCTTCGAAACTCCCCAGCCCTGTAGGAAGGTGGCTACCTGACTATGGTTACCCCAGATTTTTTGCCCTGTGTTTAGCTGGTTTTCGACTTAGTTGGCCTGGTTCCCTGCTAATCAGGGCCCCAGGCTATCTGCTCTCTCTGTAAAATGGATTCCATGTACCCTAGGTGCATAACTAGATTGGCTTGGGTCACCTTATCAGCCCCTGTACAGAGCACTATAGGTGCCCAGGGCATAGGTGCATCCAAGGCCTACCAGGGGCTGCAGCATATCTTTTGCCACCCCTGGCTGGCTATCTAAATTGACACAACTGGCTGATCACTCAGCTGGGGCAAGTGGGTGTAATCACCCCTTGCTTAGATATAGTATACCTATATCTAAACCTATATCTGGACACATATATAGCCTGTAAGCCACTCCTATGGAAGGCCTCATCAATCCTGGAGGCAGAGTGCGTGGTTTTATGTGAGATGGTGCTCTGGCATGAGCTGAGCCTGTCTGCAGCTGTCGGGAACAACTCCCTAAGCTGATCCGGGATAATGCCATACCATATACTCTTAAGCGCCTTATAATCCTTGCGGTTATATAGCAACTTTGGTTTGGCTTTATCAAAACATGTCGTGTAAGGTGTCATACGAATTGGAATACTACCCCCTCGCCAGTTCTGGCGACGGGGGTAGCATTCCACCCTTCTAGAGGGAGAAGACATGTTACTTTACTGAAACGCGGTTGATTTAAAATGAGCCTCAGATCCACAAAATGGATGCCCCTGCCACAGACACGGGTCTGGCCTCCTGCTGCTGACCGAAACCCGGCAGAGGAGGCCTGGACAAAGAGTTTCCTGTCACAGGGCGGTGTCAAACCACCCCAGACAGGAGATAGTGGATTGGAGTAGGGAGGTTTCAATGAAACCAGACACTGCCTGGGGAGCACAAGGCTGCCCCTTGCATAATCCGGCCAAACCGGTTCTGGGGCCTCCCAGCCCCTGTCCCAGCGCGGCCAGGATCAAAGGAGAGGGGTGTAACCACCCCCTTCCTGGGTCCCACCCATAGGAGGGGACCTAGCAGGATGTCCAACCCCCCAGATTCGAATAAGAGGGGGAGCAGTCCCAATGGAACTCAGATCATCCTGAAGAAAAATAAGAAACGAATTCTGGACCCTTCGACTTTCTACACGACGTGAGAAGACTGAAGAATCTCCCTTGTGGTCAAGGAGTGACCACCCTGTGCAAACAGGCACCATCCAGCCCTCGACCCTTGCTTTGTTGCAGTTCCCGCCGGAACTCGAGCGACAGAGATCGACGAGATCAAGCTTGCCTGCCTTCTACCTGCCCGATCCACAGTCCCTGCAGAGCTGAGACCCGTGGAGGCGACCGGAAGCGTGGGGCACGCCATCTTGAAAAGGCCACGAGACGCTGACCGTGCAGCCCACGAGTGATCCTCGAAGCTGTGCACCGGGGTTTGAGAAGCCCCAGCCCCGAGCTCCACTTGCACCAAAGCTCACCCCTCCACACTCGACGAGTGCTGCGTGGGGCCCTTCTGCTTGTGTGCGCTCGACGCGTTGGCCCGGTCACTTGCCAGCTGGCTTGTGGCCCCTGTGCCGACGAAACTTGAAATACGACTCGCTTTTCTGGTTGTTCCAGATCTGCACCAGCTCCTGTGAAAAGGAGCACCCACTCTGACCCTCCTGGTTCGAGTGATAAGCAATCTCCCGGTTCCGCGTGGATTGCTTTTGCCAAGTGCTGTTTGCTGCAATCTTGAAGCCGACGGTGCTGACGGCGAGAGCCTACGTGGGACAGATCGTGACCTGCTCCTGGACGTCGCAGATGCCCCAGAGCCCACGTGACAGCGGAGAGAAGCCTATCAACAACCGCCTGATTGCGCCCGACATTGCCTGGTTCCGTCCTGGTTCCACCCTGGTCACTGCTGAGTGACCCAGACTCTGTCCCCTCTGCTTTCAGATACTTTTCTACTTCGATCCACCCTTGGATCGCACCGGACACTTCTGCTTCACAGCGCCGGCAGCTGCAACAGCTTCAAGCACCAAGAACCTGCGTGACAGAACCCGACGCCACTTCGACCCTGTGCACCCACGGCCTGTGGGTGAGGTAACATTGCAACGCCGGTGTCTATACACTGGTACACACCTCTAGGGTCTGTGTCTAAAGTTTTGTGTTCCTAGGTTCAGCGGAAGTATCTTTTAAATCACTTTAACTGACTTTTACGCACCATTGACAGTGCATTGGTGCGCGCCGCACTTTCCGTGCTGCACCCGTCTCCTGTGGGCTACTCCCGACTTCATCATTGCTAGTCCTGACTGCTCCCAGCGAATCTCTAGGCCCTAGGCCTAACCATTGTTCGATAAGTGTTCCTTATACCACTTTTTTTAATATATGGTCTGAGTGGCCACCCGCCCTCATCCATAATTGTGCAACTTTATATGTGTAACAGTGCTTTTTGATTTAACGCTTGTGCCCCTTTCCTCATAAAGAGTACTGGGGAGTAATTTAGAAATAAATACATATATTTTTATAATATATACTTGTGTGGTGTCCTTTCATTTGATTACAGGATTGTATGTGGTAAAACAGCTCGCTTAACACGACCTCTTAAGTTAAGCCTTTAAGGCTGCTTAGTCCATGCTACCACTAGGATAGCTTGTCTAACAAGGTTGACTTACAACCAGACATCTTTGGGGTTTGTTTGGACTGATACCCAGTGGTTCCAGAATTGGAAACACTACATATCAGGCCAACTTCTCACAAGCCCTCTCTTCTAACGCCAACGAAGCCGCTGCCAACCTCACCCTATGGTTATCCAACACCGCCGACACCTTAGCACCTCTGAAAAAACGTCAAAGCAAACCTGGCAGCAAAAAGACCTCATGGTTCAACGATGATCTCAAGAAGTCCAAGAAACTCTGCCGCTCCCTTGAAAAGGCCTGGAAAAAAGACCCAACCACTAGCACCAAGGACGCCTTCAAAAGCGCCACCCGCACTCACCACCAACTGATCCGAAAAGCCAAGAAAACAGCATTCAAGGATCGACTTGACAACAACGCACACAACAGCAAGGAACTTTTCAACATCGTCAAGGAATTTTCCAATCCCTCGGCCAACTCCAACGACATCACCCCCTCTCAAACCCTCTGCGACTCCCTAGCCTCATTTTTCCACAACAAGATCGCAGACATCCACAACAGCTTTGACAACCAACCCGGAAACCAACCCACCCTACCATCTGCTGATCATCTTCCCCCCTTGAACACCCTTAACGACTGGAACCCAATCTCCACTGAGGACACCATCCGACTGATGAACTCCATCCACTCAGGATCCCCCACAGACCCATGCCCTCACCACATCTTCAACAAAGCAGACTCCGTCATAGCACCGCACCTCCGAGACGTCATCAACTGCTCCTTCAACTCCGCCACCTTCCCGGTAAGCTGGAAACACGCTGAACTCACCGCCCTTCTGAAAAAACCAACAGCGGACCCCACCGAACTCAAAAATTACCGCCCCATCTCGCTTCTTCCATTCCCGGCCAAAGTCATCGAGAAAGCTGTCAACAACCAGCTTGCCGCCTTCCTCGAAGCCAACAAATCCCTTGACCCCTCACAATCTGGATTCCGAGCAAAACACAGCACTGAGACCGCCCTCATCGCAGCAACAGACGACATTCGAACTCTACTGGACAATGGAGACACAGTCGCCCTCATCCTCCTCGACCTCTCTGCAGCTTTCGACACAGTCTGCCACAGCACCCTTTTACAACGCCTCAATAACATCGGAATCCAAGGAAAAGCTCTTGAATGGATCACCTCGTTCCTCACCGGAAGAACCCAAAGAGTCCGCCTACCACCATTCAAGTCCGAGGCCTCTGAAGTCATCTGCGGCGTTCCACAAGGTTCCTCACTCAGCCCCACCCTCTTCAACGTATACATGAGCCCCCTCGCGGCCATCGCACGCCAACACAACCTCAACATCATCTCTTACGCGGACGACACTCAACTGATCCTTTCTCTCACCAACGACCCCAGCACCGCCAAAACTAACCTACACGAAGGAATGAAAGAAGTTGCCGAGTGGATGAAACAAAGCCGTCTGAAACTGAACTCAGACAAAACTGAAGTCCTCATCTTAGGTACATCCCCCTCTGCATGGGACGACTCCTGGTGGCCGGAAGCCCTCGGAAAGGCACCCATCCCGACAGACCACGCACGGAACCTAGGCGTCATCCTAGATTCTTCACTCTCAATGAACAGACAAGTCAGCGCCGTATCCTCTTCATGCTTCAACATTCTTCGCATGCTCAGAAAAACATTTCGCTGGATCCCCTCCGACACAAGGAAAACAGTCACCCACGCTCTGGTCACGAGCCGACTGGACTACGGAAACACCCTCTACGCAGGTACTACCGCAAAACTCCAGAAGAAACTCCAACGAATCCAAAACGCCTCAGCCAGGCTCATATTAGACATCCCACGCAACGAACACATCTCTGGGCACCTCAAAGACCTCCACTGGCTACCCGTCAATAAGAGGATCACTTTCCGAATGCTCACCCACGCACACAAATCACTCTACGACATCGGACCAGATTGCCTCAACTCACGACTGTCCTTCTACACCCCCTCCCGCCAACTACGCTCTTCCAGCCAAGCGCTCGCCACTGTACCTCGCATCAACAAGACCACCATGGGAGGCAGATCCTTTTCGTACCTGGCTGCCAAAACATGGAACTCACTCCCCGCTTACCTTCGCCTCACCCAGAACCACCTAGCATTCAGGAAGCAACTTAAAACGTGGATATTTGACAAGTAATCCTCCTCCCCTCCTAAGCGCCTTGAAACCCTCTGGGTATGTAGTGCGCTATACAAATTTCTTGACTTGACTTGACTGACTTGGGGCATATTACCAAGCAATAGCGATAATTATCGCTATTGCTTGGTTAGCGTGAAAACTTTACCGCTGAGCAGCGGCGATTTTTACCGCAAATAAACCTTGGTATTACCAAGGTTTATCGCAAATGCGATACAAATCGCCGCAATGCATGAATATCGCTGAAAAGTCAGCAATATTCATGCATTACCGAGCTAATGCTCTTAGCCATGTTATCCACCTCCCATTGGATAACATGGCTAAGAACTGCTCAGGGGCAGGTGTTAGCTTTTGGAGATATTCGCGCTTAGTGCGAATATCTCCAAAAGTTGGTAATAGGAGATAGCGATGTTAGCGACTGTTTCCAGTCGCTAACATCTTGGCACGCCCACTTTGCATGTCATTAGTGATAAATATCACTGACACGCAAAGTGGGGCCCAAGATGGTCGCTATCTCCTACTAGCTGTCGCTAACTGGTGTTAGCGACAGCTAGGTAATAGGGAGATAATTTTATCTCCACTTTCTTGGCTTTTAAAGCCAAAAAAGTGGAGATAAGCCCCTTGATAATATGCCCCTGTGTGATTCAAAACTAATGCATCCTACACAAGACTTCAGAATATTCTCTTTTTGCTTCTTTGCCCGACTCTTGGCGAGAATCCCCTTTTCCCAAATCACTAGCAAAGCCTTTCTCCAATTTAGCAGAATAGGGTGCTCTCTTTTTGGGAGAACCGATTTTTATTACCTTTAAAAACTTTAGAGACAAATTTATAACTGTTTGCTGTTGTTTCATAACTAATAGCTTTGAACAATTTATGCATTGACTAATGCATTCATGTATTGATTTAATGATTGATTTACAACTAATTTGATGATTTGGGTTTGTAACTTTTCTAATCCTTTAATAAACCTTTTTGATTAGAAACTGAACCACTCTATGCCTTCCTTGTGGAGCCCAATGGGCTTCTCGTAATTGAAATCTGTTGGATTTAATATTTAGCCTCAGTTAGAACTAAAGTTTCGCTAGGGAGTGCTTTATGAACCTGAATTTGTCCCAGAACTTGCCCAATGCGCTCCGTCAAGGAGTCGTGGCCTAGCCGTTTGGATGGGAATGTTTCTAGTGGAAAAGGATCAAGACTGGTTGGTATATTGCAGGTCTCTGTATACAGTGGCATGGCGGGCAAAGGACAATGGTCTAGAACGTGGCTGAAGAGACCACCAGTGGCTGAGATCAAATCAAGCCTTCATTCCATCACGTTGTTGCTTGTTGCGGTGCTAAATATGAACATCACAAGGCTAAATCGTGAATCCAAATTGGCGAATTTCCATTCAAGTCGATTAAAAATGAAAAGTTTGAGGAATGATGCTCAAGCATGAAGAAGTTTCACATAATTAGCGCGTGCCCAAAGTAGGTTTAACAAACCACAAAATTCAAGGGTGTCCCAGAATGTAGCCCTACCACCCAAGCTGGCTGATGTCTACTCAGTGATGAGAACCATGCATCTTCTGCCTGTTGACATGAAGAACACACAGAGGGTGAGATTCCAATGGCAAAGTGTGACCTTATTTGAACAAAGTGGGAAAAGCACCAGAGGGAGCAGATTCTTGATCGAGGTCACCTACAACTTCTTCGGAGCACCAGATCCACTCAAAGGTCATGGCACAGAGAGGAGTTAGGCACAGCCGACACATGTTTACGTTGCGAGTTCATTGCATCTTCTGTCAGCGGGCAGATAGTAAAACACTGAACGTATTGGACTGTGAGGCAATCACCTGTAGTGGTTTCTTTATACAGAACATGTCATTATAACATACTGGCCTAGGGCTCAAATGCTTTTCCTGTTCAGAAAGTAACCTTTTTTAAAAAGGAAAACAAAGAAAGTACATAGATTTATGAAAACACATAAACACATGGCAATGTTTTTCTCAAGAAAAAGCACAAAGCAATTCTGTATTTCTGATTTTGAACCTTACCGCTCATTTTAAGCCGAGATTGTTCCTTAGTTCTCTTGATCACAGTCAACGTTTCAATACTAATGGCCACGTGTCTGTGAGTCTTCATCAGGGCAGTTATCAATACTGTTAAGCATTACTGTAGGAAGATTAAAACAGGTGCTTGAATGCGAAGATGTCTTATCCAGAAATATAAAGAAATTAGGGCTGAATGTCTCTTGTTTGTAAGGGTGTCTCCAAGAATTGGATCTCAAAGGCCATCAAAAGAATAATTTAGGATACAGAAGATAAGTTCAATTAGCTCTTAGTTGAGTGTGCAGCACCTCATAATTTCATTTTTTTTATCATAAAAACATAAATATTATCAGCCTGAAGAATACAATACAGATTATTACAGTTTGGCATGTGTTTCTATCATGTAATGAATGTATATTCATTCCCAGTCCATCGCCAGTCCATCGCCTCTCGCCAGGAACGCTGCTCCCACCAACCTGTAAGGACACATCTATACTAGAGATGCCCTGCTGAATGTGCGCCAGCAAGTCCATCAGTGTGACTGCCCTCCCTCCATCCGTTGTGCGGCCCGTCCAAATGCCCTTGCGGGGATTTCTCACTTGGCCAATCCTCCCCTATCAATGCTCTTCTCGAGCCCCTAGCCGTACAGTATCTTAAGATCCTACAACTTAACGTCAGATCACTCGTCAAACATCATGCCGGAGTTCATGACCTCATCTTAGATGAAACACCTGATATTTTTTTCATGACAGAAACCTGGCTTCATGATGAGGCAACGGCGGAGCTTAACTTAGCTCTCCCACCAGAGTACTCCATCTATACGAGTAATCGAAACACCAGGGGAGGAGGGATAGCGGCAGTCGTTAAATCCTGCTATCCGTGTACGTGGAAGAATATAGTGACAGAAGGTTGTGAAAGTGCGCACTTTCGGATCTCGATCAACCATCCACCCTCTCTGGCCTCCTGATCTATAGGCCCCCAGGGAATGATGCCACATTTAGGAAAGCCCTTCCGGAGACCGTCAGTTCTCTTGCATTGGGAGCGGCTAACTTTAATATCTTTGGTGACCTCAACCTGCATTTTGATCTAGCCCAGACTCCCACCATCGGCGGCTTGCTCGCCGACCTTGCGGCATTCCAGCTCCATCAAATGGTCACTAACCCTACTCATGTTTGTGGGCACATTCTGGATCCTATATTTACCAACTTAGCGATGGCGAATGTCCAGCTGTCAACCCCGGTGGTATGGTCCGATCATTCACTTGGGGAGTTATCCCTCCCAGTCTCGGATCCTCCATTTAAAAATATAGACAGAGTTATTCTCAAACGCCCCTGGAGTAAGCTGAAATTGGTGGACTTCCACCGCCTTCTCAGGGAACACCCTCTTGGCCCATTCAACGAAGTAGAGTCTGGCTATGACCTCTTCTGTGACTGGATCACTCGGGCCCTTGACTCCTTGAGTCCAGTCACCTGGAGCAAATGCCGCACCATAGAACCTAGTCCATAGTATGACGATGCCTTGTTGTTTCTGAAAAATCCTGCAAAAAGGCGGAAAGAGACTGGCGGAAAAACTATGACCCTGAGAAGAAAATACTATACCTAGCTAAAGTAAAAACTTACCATAGAGCCATCTGCAGGGCACGTGCGGCATACTACTCCAGTGAGATCAAACGCAGCTCCAATCCGACCAAGTTGGTTTTTAAAATTCTTAAAGATTTCACCGCCAAAAGAGTCCCGGTGTCAGAGGTCTCGTCAGAGTCGCATTGCGAAGACCTCGCTACCTTCTTCTTGGAAAAAGTTCGCAACATCTACCGTTCATTCCCGAACACTGGTCCCTCAAATGCATGGCCGATGCCCAGCCCCTGTACCAACCCCGGCCTCACCATTCTCCCCGAGGTGTCAGAGGTCGAATTTGACAAACTAGCAGCCAAGGTTAAATCCACTCCCAATCCAATCCGCTCAGGCCTGCACAGTTTAGAGACTCCGCCGCGCTGTGCCTGCCTCCTCTGCGGCAGCTTATCAATGCCTCCTTTGCCTCAGGTATAATGCCCACTAAATGGAAGCAAGCTTCCATCACGCCGATCCTTAAGAAACCCACGTTGGATCCAAGCAAGCCTGAGAATTACCGCCCAATCTCCCTTCTCCCCTGGGCGGCTAAACTGGCCGAAGCACATGCCAATAACATACTTACCAAATACCTCCAAACTAACAACATCCTGGATATCTCCCAGAATGGGTTCCGGGCAGGCCATAGTACAGAAATCGCCCTCCTTGCGATGACAGAACATCTGTGTTCCATGCTTGACTACGGTCAAACGGCGGCACTGGTTCTCCTCGATCTCAGTGCCGCGTTTGATACGGTCTCGCACACGGTACTGCTTCGTCGCTTGGAAGAGGCAGGGATTACCGGCCTGGCCCTTATATTGTTTAGATCGTTCCTCTCTGGTAGATCGTTCCGGGTAGCCACCCCTCCGTAACCAATCCCAAGTCCATTCCATCGACCAGGGAGTGCCTCAGGGGTCCTCATTGAGCCCCACGCTATTCAATCTGTACGTGCAGCCGCTAGCCGCTGTCGCCAAGCAGTGGGGCATGGCTATGATATCATATGCTGATGATACGCAGCTGGCGGTGGCACTCTCCAGGGACTCCAGGTTCAGGGAGGGGTTGGCTGCAGTGGCAGGCTGGATGACAGCTAACTGTCTCCAGCTGAACGCCAGTAAAATGGAGGTCCTGATCGTCAGTAAGAACGATGATCTGTGGGGTGATCAGTGGTGGCCTTCGGTCCTGGGTAAGACACCCATACCGGTGACAGAGGTAAAAAATCTTGGGGTATGGTTAGATCCCGCCCTCAGCTTCTCTAGCCACACTGAAAAAGTGGCAGCTACGTGTTTTGGCATCCTACGTGCCATCAGACCAATTTTGAAATTCTTCGATGCACCTACCAGGCAACTCATAATTCAGGCTACCATTGTGTCCCGGCTGGATTACGCCAGCTCCCTCCTGCTGGGGGCAAATCAGGCGGAAATCACCCGGATGCAGCGCATAAAAAATGCTGCAGCCAGAGCCTTGGTGGGTCTATCTAGGTTTTGCTCTGTGAAGGAAACTATACGGAAGCTGCACTGGCTCCCAATTGCCCAAAGGATACAGTTCAAGACATTGTGCCTATCCTTTTAAATCCTTAAACAGTTCACTCCCAAAATCCTGGAGAATCTACTGACCCTTTATGTCCTCTCACGCTGTCTGAGGTCCAACGGTCAAGGTCTGGTCACGGTCCCACGCTTCAAATGCTGTAGAGCTGGAGGGCGCTCCTTCCGCTACTTGGCGACGAAGCTCTGGAACTCTCTACCAGTTCATATCCACGCTATTGACGACCTTCTTCTGTTCAGAAGGGCGCTCAAGAAGCACCTTTTTCCACCTAGGATGTAATCTTTGCTCCATAAATCTCTGCTCTGTACCTGCCACTGCTACCCTTCATTCCATTTGGTAGCTGGCCTGTTGGTGGTCTTAGAGCCGGGACGCCCCTTCGCTGGGGCAGCTGCGCGCGGTATAAATTATATTAACATAACATAAAATATTATTCTGATTAACTCTGCATTTAATTAAAAATACCAATAATTAATTCAGTAATGTGCACACACTGATCAGGTGCTTGAATAAAAAGACTTTTCAAGATGTACCACTGTTGAACCAATACAGGACAAAATCCTAATTTAGGATAAAATCTTAACTTAAGACAAAATCCTAATTTAGGACAGAATCCTCATTTAGGACAAAATACTAATTTAAGCAAAATCCTAATTTAAGAATACTAAATGCCTTCTGTGTATACCAAAAGTAGTAAGTTTAGGATTTTGTCATAAATTAGTTCTGTGAATTGGCCCCTTAGAGTTTAAATTGATTTTAATGATGACTTGGACACAATCTTTGTGACACAGAAGTAGAGACTATAATTTTAAATATTGTGTTTTCGTTTAAATAAATAATGTATCATTTTAATACGACTACTATAATTTGATAAAAGTTAATATCCATGCTCTCTTCAGGAATACAGGGTAGCCAGTTTGCTTGAAACTTTTGATACAAAGTAAGCCTGACAGGTGGCATTTCCCAGAATGCAATCTCACATCCCTTCATCAATTCTTCAGGGCCGTGATCACCCAAACATTCTTCACTTACATGTCTGCAGAGCTGCGGTGACCATAAGCAAAGTTCTCTGACAATGCACTCTTTAAAAATCTATTTGGTTGCAACAATGCCACTCTCTGTAGTCACAAGAGGCAACACTCATTCAATGTGCAGCTTATATCTGATTAAATGAAATCACTGACACAGCACATTATATGAACACCATCACTAGCCTGCTATCACTCAAAAAGATGGAACTGTAGAAGAGCTCTGGAATAAGGGCCTTATTAAGATCTCGGTGATGGATATCCAAGAACTGCCCAGGGTGCACCGCAGACTTAGAAAATGAGGTGCATGTTGTTTTCTTTTGTCCAGCTTACCGGAACCCGAGACGGAGATGGATCATCCCGATCTGTAAAACCCTGGGGATAGTCCACTGTATACACGCATTCAGAATTTTAAAATCGGATCCTGCACCAGTTGTGGTCTTCGCTGTCACTAAGTTCCTAGCAGCATTGTGAAATATTAGAAGGCAACTCCTGGTTAATTTATAAACTAGGACAGAGAAAATACCTACAGAACTGTATTGGGGCTGGCACTTCAATTTTAGCTGGGTATGAGAGACAAACTGATATGTATTAGAACAAGTTACTACTATGAATTGGTTTTAATACTTTTGTTTTTAATGTTTTACTGTACTATTTTAACTGTTTTATGCTGTGCTCTTTTATGACAATTCTTTGTCGAAATAAAGATGAAGTATAGATATGCAATGTAACAACGCTGTTGTTGTAATGACTGTGTTGTAACAGCATGCGTTCTAAACACATACAATGTAATATGGCCTATTCTAACTAAAGGGCGGAATGCATTCATAGCTCAACTTTCAGCATGTGCTCAACATGTCTTTGCTCTGCAGCCTGATAGGCTTCAACCTAAAAAAAGTTGGGAAAATACTTTTAGCATCAAGTTCCATGGAAATGGAGGAATTTCTAAGAGGACAAAACTTAAATAGAATTGGGTTGTGCCTAGGCTTGCCAACTGGCTGGTTTTCTACCGGTACCACTGATATTTGAATGTCACGGTGGGTGGAAAAATATGCAAAATCACCTAAAGCTGGGGTGGGCGTGGCCAAGATGGCGGCGGAGTAGGACGCCTTTTCGTGCCGCTCCGGCGCTGATCCTACAAAGCTTCTAATAGCACGACTCTGTGGGACCCCACCCGCCCCAAAAGCGGCGGGGAAGTCCGCCTGACGGAGCGGTTGGCCTTGGTGTGGTTGCCGAGGCGGTGTGATCCCGAGTTCGCTCCTGAGATCGAACGCGCCCCACGGCCTGTGAGACCCCGGGCTCTCCTGACATCGAGGCCCGGCGTGGTTGATGGGCGGAGCCCTGGAGCTGCCCTGAGGAAGTCGGAGCAGACGGAAAGCGGAGAGTAGCTGCATTCCGGCGACAGGTGGACCTGGCGACGGACCCAGCTCGACCCCCCTTGCCCTTGGGGTATTGCTGCACCGGTGTCCAGCACTGACTGAGGCGCACGGAGGTCGGAGGCATCCGCGGTCAGCACCACCCGCCACCGCACGTGTGAGGCTGGACACAGCCGGCGTCTACGGAGCAAGTGAAGGCGAGCGTTTGAACTGAACGGCGAGGCCCGCCGTTGAACTTGGCCATGAGGCACGGAACCTGAGCACTGTGGGCTGCCGAGTCTACTGTGGAGTGAGGCCGCGGAACTGGCCAGCGGTTACCGGCGCATCTTGCGTCGCACGAGGGCCCGGAGGGCGTTGGAAAGCAGGCGCCGGCACTTGGGCTTTGCCTTGCCTGGGCTCCGGTGGGGCCCACGGATCGAGTTGCTGTGTGCGTGGGGCTGGGCACAGTTGGAAGCTACAGAGCGCGCCTTGTTGTGCGTTTGGACTGCCTGAGGGGCCCGCCACTATCCTGAGCCACGTGGCGCCGGGCCGGAGCACTGTGAGCCGCCATGTCTACTGTGCCACGCAAACGGGGCCAAGGGAAAGACAATGCCCCGAAATCTTCTCAGCAACCGGCTTCCCCTGGAGTGAGTGGGTCCTCGAAACAATCGGACGATGAGGCCCCGGCGACGAAAACTTTTATGACCGAGCTGTTTGCCTCCATCAAGGAGGACATCTCCGAACTCAGGGCGCAGCTAGCCTCCGATCTGAGGGAGGTGCGGAGAGATGTGGACGGCATAGGAGAGAGGGTGGCGACCCTGGAAGACCGAGACTTGAGCGTAGCTACCGACGTGCACCTACTGCAGCAAGACATCATTCACCTCACCGAGCAAAATCTGGACCTACAATTGCACACGGAGGACTTAGAAAACCGCTCCCGTAGAAATAACATCAGAATACGGGCGGTTCCGTGGGACGGTGAGGCTGGGGACCTGCGGGGGTATGTCCAGGAGCTGTTCCTCCAGGTGCTGGACGAGGAAGACACGAAGGAGATTCGGATGGACAGAGTACACAGGGTAGGCCTGCCACAGTGCGGGGGGGCCCCCCCCCCGACATCCTAGTGTGCGTACACGATTTCCAGCTTAAGGAACGGATACTACGCAAGGCCAGGGCCATCGAGCCGCTACAGTTCCGGGAGCATCGGCCTCAGCTATACCAAGACCTGGCGGCGTCTACCCTGCAGAAGCGGCGGGAGTTTCGACCGGTGACGGCTTTTCTGAAAGAGAGGGGCATCGCCTACTCCTGGGGGCACCCTTTCAGGATCATTTTCAGGTGGCAGAATCGCCTCCCTCAAGTCCGCACGCTTCAGGCAGCGAAAGAACTTCTGGGCCTGGAGGATGTACCGCCTTCACAGGCCGCGACGGCTTCCCCGTCCCGAAGGCGACATCGTTCGTCTTCATGGCAACGGGTGGGGGGGTCACCCATCAGACAACGGCCGGATCTCTCTACCAGCCTGCAAGAGCGGGATGCGGCAGTCGCTTCGGTGGCGTCAGTCACGGTGACCGACACACAGCATAGCTCTGGGGCGGCGTGATCCCCGGGAAATGGCGGATCGGCGCCGGAAGGGCCCGGGCCATCTGGTTGAGGGAGCTGAAAGTACTCTTGGAGGAGACGCCCTCGACTATGGCCATGGGGAATAGTGTCTTTGTTCCCCCGGCCTGCTTCTTGAGTGGGAGGCTTCCTACGGACTTCGGCCTACTGGTCTTGATGAGTATTGTTTTTGCACTTTTGTTTTGGACTTTGCACTTTGTTTGGTTTGCATATCTTTTGGGGTGGGGTTGGGATGGGTGTTGTTGGGGACAGTGGGGGGGGACCCGTGACGGAGGGCCAAAGGGGATGTTTGTTGTGTGCCTGCTGATGACTGCGCACTTTACTGTTGGTGATGTCGTGCCACGGATGTTCTGGAAGAAACTAGTTGTCTACTGCTTGGGGGAGGGGCTGGATGCGGGGTGGATGACACTTGGCATGCTGAGAGCGGGTTCTGGGGTTTGTATCTGCTATGCCGCTTAGCATAGGGACGTGGAATGTTAAGGGCATGAATTCGCCTCAGAAGCGGCAGAGGGTTCTGAAGTATGTGATGGACCATCACCTTGATGTAGTTGGCTTGCAAGAGACGCACTTGGCACGGAAGGATGAGTTGAGGCTCCGCCATAAGGCATACCCCATTATCTACAGGTCCTCTGCTGTCACGAAGCACCGGGGGGTGGCAATTATGTTCAGGGCTACGTTGCATTTTCAACCAGTGGAGGTCCGCAACGACAGGGAGGGCCGCTGGCTGATGGTTAAGGGGCACATTCAGGGTAGGTTGTGTACATTTGTGGTGGTGTATCTGCCCAATGCCGGTCAGAACAAGTATCTACAGGAATTGCTGGTGAAGATGGGGGAATTTGCGGAGGGGCTCTTGTTTATGCTGGGCGATTTCAATTTGGTGTGGGACAGGGAATTGGACAGCTCGGGGGGTCGCAGAGCGGACACAGGGGTCTTTTCTGATTCCACGCAGCAAGGGGTGGGGGAGTTGGGCTTCGTAGATGGATGGCGATTTTTTCACCCTGCCGTGAAAGACTACACATTCTTTTCACATGTACACCATTCCTACTCTCGCTTGGACTACATCTTCCTTAGTCAATCCCTCAGAGGGAACATTCTAGATGCCGCCATTCTCCCGATCTCGGTGTCGGATCATAGCCTCCTGGTGCTCACTCTTCGTTGGTCGCCGCCCGACACCGCGAGCCGAAAGTGGTACTTCCCGGCGTCGGTGGTTAGAGATGAAGTTTCCGACCGAGCCTTACGCCTGGCCATCCGTGATTTTTTCGATTGCAATCCCCCGTCGAACACTTCTCTGACGACCACGTGGGACGCCTTCAAGGCGACGATCAGAGGGACGTGCTTGGGCCTCAATTCGCAACTTAACACTCTGCGTAGGAAGGAACGGGATGCGCTGGAAGCCGAGGTGCTTGAGCTCGAGAGGGCTCATAAGATCAACCCCTCGAGGGTCACCCTGCGTCCACTGACGGCGGTTAGGGGCAAACTGAAGGCACACTATGCAAACAGGGCCGAGCTCACTCTCCTGCGGTTGGGGCGGCAATCATACTCCAGTGGTAATAAGATTGGCAGACACTTAGCCCGGCAACTGCGGGACAAGAGGGAACGAGAATACGTAGGGGGGATCAGAGACCCCGCAGGAGCACTCCACCATCGTGACGGGGAGAAGGCGGACATATTTAGCCGCTTCTATGCCGATTTATATACGGGCGAGGAGCTGGATGCTGCAGCGCAGCGGGAGTTCCTGCAACGCTTGCCCCTCCCGCAGGTCTCTAGTGCATGGAACGACCTGTTAGAGGCTCCGATCTCGAGAGAGGAAGTACTCTCCGCCATTAAAGCCTTGAAATTACATAAAGCCCCCGGCCCGGACGGGTACACTGCAGTCTTCTATCAGACCTACGCGACTGAGGTGTGCGACTTCCTGGTCGCCCTCTTTAATGACATGGCTACGTCCGGAGTGAATACCGGGACCCTGGCGGAGGCGGTGATTACGGTCCTGCCGAAGCCGGGGAAGGATCCGGAGCACTGTACTTCATTCCGTCCCATAGCCTTACTCAATATTGACGCGAAGCTGTACTCGGCGATACTAGCGCGACGCCTCCAGGACCTGCTACCGGCGATTGTTCATTCGGATCAGTCCGGCTTCATCAAAGGCCGCCAGACACACGACAATACACGTAGGGTTATTCATCTCATTGAGAAGGCGGACAGGTTCCGCATCCCGGCGGTGTTGGTGGGCCTGGATGCGGAGAAGGCCTTCGATCGCGTGGACTGGAACTTTCTATTCCACACGTTACAGGCGTTTGGTTTCTCCGACAGATTCATCACCATGGTGAGGGCAAACTTCTGTAGCCCACGCTCGAGGGTGGCGGTGAACGGCCACTTGTCGGCCTTCTTCCAGCACTCGCGAGGCACCAGACAAGGGTGCCCCCTCTCTCCCTTGCTGTTCGCGCTCAGCATTGAACCCTTGGCGATGGCGATCCGGGAGCATGAGGGGGTGAAGGGCATACCATTCACAGGAGAGCAGCACAAAATTTCTCTCTTTGCGGACGATGTCCTGCTGTCGGTGGCCGATCCCGCTAACTCTCTCCCATGCGTTCGGGATATCTTGCTGGACTTCGAGGGAGTAGCTGGCTTCAAGGTTAATTACGGCAAGTCTTATGTCCTGAATTTAACCTTATCGCAGGCCGAAGTCGCTCAGGTGAGAGCGACAACACCGCTAGCCTGGGCCTCAGGCTCGATACTTTACTTAGGAGTCCACCTCACTCCTACGGTGGGTGGCTTATTTGCAGCCAACTTCCCGCCCCTACTGGCCAAGACACGAGCCGAACTGGAGAAGTGGAAGCCCAAATTCCTGTCCTGGCTAGGTCGGGTGCATGCCATTAAAATGGTCCTTCTCCCCAAGTACTTATATCTTTTTCAGGCCTTACCGATTCCACTAAGCACTTCCTTTTTTGGCCAGCTCAAAACATTGATTTTAAAATTTGTTTGGCAGGGAGGTCGGGCACGACTTTCGTTTGCACTCCTGCGACGGTTACGAGCTGACGGGGGGGTCGGCCTCCCGAATCTACACCTCTATTATAAAGCTGCCCAACTAAGAGTCATGGTGGAATGGTCACAGCAATTTTCCGAAAAACACTGGTTGCATATGGACCGGAGCGTGGCTGGCCGGTCCATCTGGGATCTAGCCTGGAAACCAAAACGTGACCGCCCGGGGAATGCGTACATCAGTACGCCCACGGAGACTACACTGAAAGTATGGGATACCTTGGCGGGGGATGAGCGATGGACGACCTTCCCGTCTCCGTTCACCCCATTGCATTTCAACCCGGCGTTCCCGCCGGCACTCGCCGAGGGTCCCTTTGATACCTGGAGAGAGGGAGGATGTCGAGCGCTGCTCCATCTGTTCCACGGCACTGACCCCCTGACATTTGAGAATTGCATGCGGGACTACCAAGTGCAGCCGACTGAAAAATACAGACATTTACAACTGCTTCACTGGGCCACGTCTCCAGGAGTGCGGGAGGCAGCCACGAGGCCTCCCTCCGAATTTGAGGCCTTCCTGCTAAAAACGTCTTCCATGAAGGGGGCCATCTCCTTACTGTACCAACTGCTGCTCCGATCTGCCCTTTCCCCTAGACCGCGCTACATGGAGCAATGGGAGGAGATGGTGGGGAGGGATATCACTGATGGAGAATGGTCGGCGTTGTGGAGGGACATGACGCAATTTAACCACTCAATACTCCTGAGGGAGGCGCACTTAAAAACTCTTACGCAGTGGTATATGGTCCCGGCCCGGCTTCACCGTATCTACCCGGCTGTCTCGGACAGATGTTGGAGGGGTTGTGGCCTACTGGGGGACTTCCGCCACATTTGGTGGGATTGTCCGATCATCAAACCCTTCTGGGACGAGATCCTATCCCATATTAAAGATATCTTGCAGTATCCTATCGATAACTCTTTAGCGTTCGTGCTCTTGGGCTTGAGAGATCCTGGTCTTGAGCACCAGACACGCGCAGACAAGAAGATTCTATGGCTCTGCCTAGGCGCTGCCAAGCTCACGCTGGCGTCAGCCTGGAAGCGGAAGGAGGCGCCGGCGATCTCACTTTGGCACGCTAGACTGTGGAGGCTCCTGAGTCTTGAGAGAATGGCGGACATCTTCCTAGGCAACTACAAACACTTTAAACATATATGGGGCCCCCTGGTGTCCTTTCTCTCTACTGGTTTACCCTCGGCAGTGTGCCCAGCATCTCTGTGGGCCTTACATCTATTTCAGCTCTAAGTTTGTGTGAGGATGAGTGGGGAATGAATGAGGCACCGTCACGGGAGGGGGGGGGGGGGTGGGATACAGGAAGTTGAGTTTGTGTACTGCTATCGGGACATCTGTGCTGCTGGGACGAGGCTTAGTTCGACGGCTCTGTGTCACTGGACTTTCTGCTGGCTGAACTAACAGAGTACCCCGCCTTGGGGCTACGTGTACGCCGCCTTGCGGATGATGGAGCCTATTATTTGTTACTTCTTTCGCATTGCATTATTGCCTCGTCTTAATTTACTGCTTTCCCACTGTGTGGGACCATCTGTGCTCCCGAGGCGGTACCTTTTGTTCACTGTTTTTTTCCTCTCTGTGTTTTGCAAAATAAAAATGTTACAAAAAAAAAAAAAATCACCTAAAGCTGGTATTTTTAGCCCTTGTCTGTACATACTGCGAACAGCACATATAAATAGAAAGCACTTTGAAATATGTTTGAGAGCTGGGTTAACGGCCCATGGCTATTAATTAAAGTAAATAAAGAATGAAAAGGCATGTTACAAATAAATACATTCAATTTGTTTGGAGTCCTATTTATTATCAAGTCTGGGCCCAACGACAACAAATGGCCAGCATAGTCTTGCCTAAAGAAAATCGGAGAAAGCTCTGCCAGACCCATAATACTATGACCATATAAGCAAACAAACCTTAATTTTGTTCTTCGAAATAACCCAAATTAAACATGTAACACTATACAACTCTTATCATCAACAATTTGCATTTAATTCTTCTTGCTACTCTTTTTACTTACTCCAACTCTACTGTCAAACACCAACACCATTGGTTTGAATTCTGCCTCCTTACAACTGTTAATCTTTTATTTGGCCGTGGTCCTTATTTTTTGTGTCAGTCTTTCTAATACATAACATTCAACCATATTTATGGGTGTCCCGATTTTTGAAGTCGAAAATGTAATATTGTAGCTGTGCCCTGCCTGAAATTGCCTCCGCTTCACTAGAAATCAATGGGAAAATACATTACTGCGATTTGTATTTTTATTTCAAATCTCCCCCTTTCCTGTTCTGATATGTTGGCATGTATGCATGCGGCTTCTCTCCGTTTCTGCCCCTCTCCAGTAGGTCAGTCATTTTCATGCAGTCTGCTTTATTGTGTTTTCTTATTTTCAATTTGCTGCCATTGCCTTTTACTCCGTCTTACTCTTTAACACCCCTTTCTCTTTGTACTCTTTTAATACTCTTTACTTTGCCCCTTTTCTTTCTGCTCATCTCGTGCACTGTGCAGCAGCTGCTGCCTCGCGCTGGACACCAGTTTCTGCATCCCCTCTCCTCGCACGCCACAGTCCACGTCGTACGTCATAACTTCGGGGCGGGGCTATCGGTTGGGGGCGGAGTCCGGCAAGGCGTGGCGCGCTAGAGCTTTGGGATTGTTGTGACGTCACCAACCGGCGCCGGACCGGAAGTAGAGGAGGCGGCCGAGCCGTGACAGGTGAGATCCCAGGGAGAGTAGCTGGGCATGGGGCCCTTCCTGGACCCTTGTAAGAGCCCCCTCTTCACCCTCCATCTCTGTGAACCGTTTCCCCCTAAAGCTTCCATATCACCCTCTGAATCCTGCAGCCGTGCCACCCTCGTGCAGACCCTCTGCACCCCAACGCTTCCATATTACACTCAGAATCATGCAGTTGTGCCACTCTCCTGCAGACCCTCTGCACCCCAAAGATTCCATATCACCTGCATAATCCTGCAGCTGTGCCACTCTCCTGCATACCCTCTGCACCCCAAAGCTTCCATATCACCCTCAGAATCGTGCAGCTGTGCCAACCTCCTGCATACCCCCTGCACCCCAAAGCTCCCACATCACCGTCTGAATCCTGCAGCTGTGCCACTCTCCTGCATACCCTCTGCACCCCCAAAGCTCCCACATCACCGTCTGAATCGTGCATCTGTGCCACCCTCGGGCAGACCCTCTGCACCCCAACGCTTCCATATCACACTCCGACTCATGCTGTTGTGCCACTCTCCTGCAGACCCTCTGCACCCCACAGCTTCCATATCACCTTCATAATCCTGCAGCTGTGCCTCTCTCCTGCAGACCCTCTGCAGCCCAAAGCTTCCATATCACCCTTTGAATCTTACAGCTGTGCCACCCTCCTGCAGACCTCTGCAACCAAAATTCTTAATATCACCCTCCGAATCCTGCTGATATTCCTCCCAGAACCCCTCGCATCCTGATTCCCTCTCCTATAGGGAGCTCCATAGGCACCTGCGGGACCTTATCTAAACCCTCTGCACCCTGGTGCACTGCTACCCTCTTCGCCCAGAGCTCCCACATTAATCTCTTAATCTTTCAGCTCTGTGATGCACCTGCAAACCCTCTGCACTTCAGGTCCCCAACAGAACGCACTATAGGCACCTGTGGGGCCTTTGCCCAGTCCCTTTCAAAGGTCACTTATTGCACCCTGTGTTTCTGCTACCTTCTTCACCCCAGGGCTCCCATATTACCCTCTGAATCCCTGCTGACATGTGATACACCTCTCTGCAACACCAAGCCTAGACATTTTTTTACCAGACCTGCCATTCTAGTGACTTGAATAATCTATCCCACCTACTTTAAACTAATCTCAAAATGTGTGATCTTAGATACATATTTCATTGCAGTCACATTTCTTCTCATTGTCACATACAAGAGCACCTTTAATTTAAATATGTCAGTTCAAAATGTCTGCATGCAAAAAAAATTGCGTTTGATTTAATAGGCTTAACTTTTGCTCCTTGTATAATAAATATCTAAACTACATATAGGGCACACATGACCGCTGACTTGCCTCTTAGTCTTAGTTCTCTAACAAGAGTATCATCATTGTTTTTAGTGCTTTACGCAAAGTTCACAGTTGGTTGTGTGCTGGCCTGGAGATGGGCAGGGAGTTCAAGAGATTGACTGCAGAAGTTAGAAGGCTTAGAATCTGGTCAAACTATGAAGCAGATTTAAGCAGAGTAATTATAACAGATTGCTTACAAAGGGACAATGGGTTGCAGATCCCGTGCCTAAATTATGTCAAGGCCACATTAGAGGATCTTGACCGGAAGGATCTCTTCATCAACCCAAATGCAACACCTACCTCTTGTAAATTAGAAGTGAAAAAACTGTTGCTTGAAAAGTTAGCATTACGTAGAGCAGGTCTGGAATTGTTAAAGAGATCTGTAATTGCACATCGCCTTGTGAGCAATAATGTGGGTATGGAACCTTACTATTTTTAATGTATAATTCGCAGGATCTGTTTTTAATGTGTCGTTTTAGGCTCAATTTGTTGCCGAACATATTGTCTTATCCATCTGGTTGTATGCTAACAATTGAGCAGAAGGGTGCCTGCGGCTGCGACAATAGGTCTCCGCAGGACACCCTTCATTTTGTACTTTTGTGTCCTTTCTATAAAATGCCCCCGAGGAAAATGTTTGGTGGCTATCCTGAAAGAGGCAAAGTTCCGGCATGCCAAAACTGCTTTACTTTTCTTACAAAGAGCAAATGATATGCGGACACTATGCTCTATGACGATTTTTTTTAAAGTGGCAGTAAGGTTAAGAATCACCAGAGAATAGTGTCAAGGAATGAATGTATATTATAATTTGCCGCATAATATTGTACCCTGGTTTTTAATAAGTGTCTAGATTTGTTATTTAATGAAGTTTTTATTGTATATATGTACTTTTATGATGATTTTCAATCGTTGAATAAAGATTTTTCTGACTTTCTGACTGCAGAAGTTGAAAAAGCACTACCTTTGGTCTTATAATGGCAGAATCTAGGCACCAATAAAGCCCTGATAAGAAGAGGGTCAGTGCTTTCTTAATCCAACTTAAACCCCTGTTTGCACAGGGGTCGGAATTAAGACTTGAGTGTTATTTATCGGGTGCAGTTCACACTTCACTCTTCATTCACCTTTGACATGTTAAACCTGCCAGAATTTAATAGGGAAAAAGTGTACGGCATATGCCATACCACATGGAGTTTGGTGCAGCATGCACCACAATTCACGTTAGTGCCCAGACACTCATATTGGGTGCTATTTACCGTGTTCCAGGGTATCGCTTATTATCTAATGCAATACAAAGCACAAGGTTTCCAACAAACTCATAATCGTGGCCTAAGTGTCTGGCAGCACCAGGCCCTAAAGAGGAAGTAGTGTGATAGCTGAAAAATGTGAGCTGAAGATATCAATGTCCAAAGCCATGAAAAGTTCAGAGTGCCATGCAGTGAGACTTAAAGCTCTTCTGCTATGGTATTGGAAGCTAGTACAACGTTTTGAGAACCTCCAAAGAAGCTAGGCAGATAGGACAATCCAGGGCGAGGTATACCTCAGCATTCTGTAAACGCTGAAGATGCCAACGATTGTAAGAGGAGGTCTAGAACCAAAGCATTGCAAGAGTCCAAGTGGCTTATAATGGTAGCTTGGCTATTAAAAGCTGTGCCCGGTACGGATTTTCTGTAGAGTTTTATAAAAGGAAAAATTAGGAAGTAGAGGGTTCATTGATGTGAGCAGAGTAAGAGATTTTGAAACAACAAGAAAGTTAAATTCTGGGCATGGGCAAACAGACCTGTAACAGAAGATTGAATAGGTCAAAGAATGATTACATTTGGGTGATGAAGTTTTCTCCTTAAAAGAATGGATTCAGTCTCTTCTGTATTGAGTTTTTGAGTATTTTTCCCCATGCAATCAATTACTCTGAGTAAACAACTTTGAAAGGTAGACATGGAGCTGGTGGAATTATCATCAAGAGAAAACAGTATATGTGTGTCGTCAATACAGAATGTAAATGTGAGTGCAAAGGTGTGAGTGAGCAAGGCAAGAAGACAGAACTGGAAAGCGTGAGGCTAGGGATGAGCCCTGTGGTACTCTGTATGTGAGTGATTTGATCTAGGAATGCTACGGGGTTTAGATACTCAATGCTTTAGTTACATTAAAAAATCGCCTACCTCATGTCCACGCAAAGCTTTTTGGGTCGTGAAAGCTTCTCGTTCTAAAAAGTTTGGGAAGCCCTGATCTAGATCATATTATGCTAAGGAGTAGCAATAATTCTACCCTTATTATATATAGTATCCGTTGGCCAGGTGTGTTAAGTGTTGGCCATGCTCATGCAGCCTCTTTCAGTGTTGTGTTTATTGATACAATATGTGAATTGACTGCATTTCTTTCTATTGGTACACATTTGTGGGTCCAAGATTTGCATGGATAAATATTCTTGCAGAGTACGTTTCTGTTAACTGAATTTCATCTATGTGCTTCCCATTTGAGAGAAAGAGTTGATTTAAAAAAGAATACTCTTTTCAGTGTTGCGTAGTTTACCTCTAAGTGGATGGTAATTCGAACATGGGTATGTCACTGGAAACTGTGGAATCCTTGTATGTATGACATAAGTTGTTCAGTGACCATAGAAGAATGACATGAACCAATGGGGGGAGGTGTTGGATATTCAAGTGATAGTACACAAGTGGCTTAATCACAAAGATTGTCCTATATACAAGACTACTTATCGTGCTTTTAAGGCCTTATGTAGTAAACCATTTATCCCACACCAAAGCTCCAGCTGTTCTGTCAAAATAGGACCCTAAGAAATACGTATGCGCTCCATCTCAAAATATCATACTTCAGAGACCTCAACATACTTTCTCATGAAATGACCCTGTGTTCTGGAGTACTACTGCCACCAATTGAAGGCTTCACACACGTATTCTTTGTCATCTTACTGTACATAGCTCATATTTGCACATCTGTTCTGTACTTTGTCATCTTTATGCACACCCCTGCCCCCCTCAACACCTTGAGACCCTCACAGGCGAGTAGCGCACTTACAATTCCCTGATGGATTAATTGATTGGTTGATAGGTACAGTTGCAACACATAGGCTTTGTCTGTCTTAAGATATGCATCTTCATGCTGCTTAGATTATTAAGTTCCAGTTTCATAGCTTCCATACAGTAGGTAGTCCATTCTTACCATTGTCTGTAATTTGCTCTTGTGTGCTCCACCATCTCACTCTGACGTTTTGTCTTCTGCTTTTTGTGACATCCCCATTCCTCTATACATCTCTTTCCCATTTCTTTTACTTTTGTCATGTGCCAATGCACCCATTGATGTCCTATTCCTGGTTTTGTTTTTATAAATCTACCACTTTTTTCTTTCTACTGTTGTGTAATTTATCTCATCAAACAAAATATTACTGTCCCATACTCTTGACACCCATTTGGTTGGCGCAGTTAAAACTGCTGAATAAAAAAAGGGTCATGATGAAGTCAATGAGCATTTTTGGTGCTTTTATGATAGTATCTTAGATTCTGAGGGAGATTAGATTTTGAGGGAGATTAAGTCTGTTATTTGTCTCTCGCAGAAGTCAGAAAGTATATTATTGGAGGACGGGTGGCTGGTGCCAGGTTTGTAGTTTCTGGTAGTGGTCAGTTGTTATAAATTAGCTTCTTTTACTACACCTTTGACATGAATGGAAAAACAAAAAATTCAACAATGCTTTGTCTCAAAATATTAGCACACATATATCACGTGCCTTATGATTGAGTAAATGTGTGTTGGTGACTTGTTTTAAGGTGTCTAAAGCTGAACCTGTCTTAATGTACAGCCTTATTAGGTGTTTTAGGGACATATCCAAGAACTTAGTGCATTCTTTCAGGACCTCTTAGTTCAACTTAGGGCAGTGTGGTTTTATAAAGGCCTGAGATGTACTTGGTGGTAGAGAGCTATTGATGTGATAGAAGGCAGGGATCAGTGGCTATTTGTTATTATTATTATTTGTTTTACAATTTCTCTTTTGCACGTTTATTATTCTGTTAGTGTCTTGCTTGCGCCTATCAGACAATACAGAATCATCCACACTGTAGCCCAAACCCACAAGGCGAAGCAGGAGACATTACACAAAACAAACAACACCTTTAGAAAAGGGTTTTATTTTACAAAATGCAAGGGCTATCTCTCTTTTAGAATAAGGCTTGGGGTTTTATTTTACACAATGCTCTCTAACAGAAAGGCTTTCCCAGATGCCAAATGCACAAGATTCAAATACACAAAGAGATATATATGTTTATATTTAAGCAATCAAATAATATGAAATTAGACTCAAGCAAATATAGTAGGACATCCTGAAAGAGACAAAAAAGATATATATACATCAAATGATTACTTTGGAGGTGCTTCTTGACTCACTCATACATCACAAAGAAAATACATCAAATGATCAAAGCCACTGGCCAAACATCACAGTGGCAATAACCAAAACTCAATACTTCACCCACACCGCATCTCACCCACTCCTGACTGGGGAAGTTAAACAGCCGTGGTTGAGAGCCTCCGCAACCAGAGTTCCACACTCCAAAGTATACGCGTCCGTCCCCACTCAGATTCCAAACTCCTGGTTTCTGAGTCAACAACTCTCCGCTTTAAACACACTAGAAGGTTCGGGAAAGACCTCCCTCTGCACCAGAGGAATCTTACTAGAACTGGTCAGGTTTCAAGCAAGCACTCCCATGGCAGGAAGGAGTTCTCACGTCCCCTTCTCCAAATCTTGCATGTTCCATCCTCTATCTTGATGAAGCTCACAAAGCCTTTCAGAGTACATTAAACAAAAAACAATCCTTAAACGTGAATACCTTGGAAGCACTACTGTGTATGCAAAAAAGCTGAAGCAAGAAAAAGTAAAAAAACAAGATGACATGAGGCCATGTCAAAGCCAATAGTAAGAACTTCATAGTTTTCATCAATGTACAACACAATGCACAATTGTGCACATCTGCTTATAGATTCACATACTTCATCTCTCAAGGTACAACACTGAGCACGTGTGTGCATCACTGCCCACAACACTGCACTTCGAGACCAAAAAGTACATTTCACAACTCTCTCTCCCTTACACGTTTTTCAAATGCACATCCCACACGTTCTGTTCTTGGCAAGGCTGTCTACTCCGTGACAGCTCCCACTGAAAGATTACAAGAAAGAAACATGTAAGAGAAGCAAGGCATATGCAGGACATCGTACATTCAGGCTAGGATAAAATAACACACTAAAGTCAGTTAAAATAATGGTAGTCAACAGTCATCACAGGGTGTTCAATCACAAGAGTGCCTCTATCACTACAGTTAGCTGTAATTTAGTTTTTGTTGGCTTTGACAATAGAAAGTGCATGATAGAAAGGAGATTTTTTTGCACAGTCATATGGAATTCAGTGGTTTTGGATGATGGTGAATACATTGTTGGGCATTTTGGGTGTTGGTGAGCTTGTGGACAGGTTATTATTTTCTCATGTATTGAAGACAACTCTCTGGTGGGGTTGTGCAAAGTTAAATGAGGTCTGTGACATTCTCCTTGCTAATAATTCAGACGAAGGTGGTATGTGCACCCTCTAACATGGTAGAGCCCCCAACAGGATTGTCTTTGTTACTGAAACGTCTGGTCAGCCTCCAATGCACCTGCTTTTAATAAGTAACATAGACATTTCATATCCTTTATTTTTCCAAAGGGATTATTTCGCTCTATTTGTGAAATCACAATCCAGTCAATGTTCTCTTGAGGGCCTCCAAAATCTGCTTCTTAATAAGAAATCCAGGACTGTCTTTATAATAGAATGGTCCTTTCAATCATATCCTCAGTTGCAGCACCTGCTCTGGTTGTCCCCATATAATCCACTTGGCCATGATTTAGTACTCTTTGAAATGGGCCACCAGTTTAGTAGCATTTCTTTTCTGTTTACACTGGGGTGTGGAGTTTATTAAAATATCTACTTGTCCATGGGGCAGGTTGCTTCATAAATCTACTTGCCCTGTAACAAAATTCACTTGTCCCTTTTGCTATGACAAATTACAGCAGCAATCTCATTATATAAGAGTTATAATATAGCATCTCTAATTATGCCAGGGCTCGTACCATAGTAGGGTTTGAATACTAGCAATTCCCTTATGTTGCTACGTTTATGCAGTTCTGCATACTGGGGCTGAAGGTGTAGAGTAACATGGCACAGAGTAAAGTGGTGCGGAGAGCAGTGGTGTAGAGTAGATTGCAGTGGTTTAGAGTAGACTGGCATAGGTTGTATTGGTTTTGAGTAAAGTGGCGTATAGTAGATTGAGTGACGTGGCATAAAGTAGAGTGGCTTAGAGTAGATTGGAGTAGAGTATAGTGATGCAGAGTAGTGTATAAATAATTAATTTTAAGTTTTATATAGTGCTAGCTACACCCTAACGTATTAGAGCGCCTTACATATAATGCAAGATCGTTTAATTAAAGTACATACATATATACAAACAAAGAAAAATTGTTAGGCAGCCAAGGTGGTTACAATATGCAGACATCAGAACATCGTAAGTTAATTGCGTAATTGATAAATAGACAGCTGTAACAATTAATCGACTGCTGCAGCGGGTCTGATGGCATGCAATGCATTGGTGTAGAGTCCAATAGAGTGGCATAAAGTAGAGTGGTGCAGAGGAGAGTGCAGTGCTGCAGAGAAGTGGCGGAGAGTGCAGTGTTGCAGAGTAGAGTGGCGGTGAGTGCAGTGTTGCAGAGTGGCGGTGAGTGCATTGTTGCAGAGTAGAGTGGAGTAGAGTGAAATTATGCAGAGTGCAGTGGCACAGAGAAGGCTGCCGTAGAGTGCAGTGGTGTATAGTTAGAGTGCCATGGAGTACACTGGTGCAGAGAAGAATAGTGTGGTGTAGAGTAGATTGTTTCAGAGTAGAGTGAAGTGGCATATAGTGGAGTGGTGCACAGTAGAAGGGAGTGGTGCAAAGTAGAGTGCAGGGATGCAGAGTAGATTAGAGTGAATTGGCATAGAGTGCACCGGAGTGCAGTGGTACAGTGTATAGTACGGTGTTGCAGCAGAGTGGCATGGAGTGGTACAGAGTAGAGTGGACTGGATTAGTGTAGAGTACAGTAGTAAAGAATGCAGTGGTGCATAGTGAAGTAGAGTGCATTGGTGTAGGGTGGAATGGTGCAGAGTAGAGTGCAGAGATATCGTGGAGTGACATAGAGTGGAGTGGGGCAGAGTTAAAGTTGAGTATGTATGGTGTGGTAGCACACTGCCATTACATACTTCATATTTCAATTGAAATGATCATTACATTTGCACAGAAATACAGTTTTACTAATAAAAGTATACAGCACACAATCGATAGGGTGTGGAAATATCATCACCTAGTATATTAATTTGTTTTGATAGTATTAAAATATTTGTTTCCACCATACTTCAGAATTACCAAAAAAAGTGCTTCATTAGTGCTTTCCATATTCTGATATATTCTGAAAAATCTGCACAGTTCATTAACCGACATTTACATTTTGTTGTGTGCTAGAAAAAATAACATTGCACAGCCTTCCTCCAGCAAACCCCCATTAGCCAACATGATTGTCACATAAATCCACTCACTTTGACGTTTGAGAGAAAGGTAAACGCCAAGTTCCCTCAGAAGACAGAGCCTGCCATTTGACCGCTGTCTTTGAATGCACAGCAAATTTGACAAGATAAGATCAAGGTTTAAAGGCCTGGTTAAAGAATGCGAGTTGTGGACAATTACAGTAAATAAAGCCCATGGAAGGGACACACTTAAGCTGAACAGCCTAACAAAAAAGCCATCAAATATAAAGCAAGCAAATGTGAGTTACAAACAACAAAGCCAGTGATGAGCCATGGGCGGAATGCATTCCCAGGGAAGCTTTCCGAATTCCCCCAAGATGTTGTTAGCAAACCAGACAGCTGTACTGTTTGAGTGGAATGTTAGTCACCTAATGGTACAATCATGGTAGTGTATTTTATCACATAATACTTATAGTAAATTCATAAATACACTGTCTGCATTAGTCTGTAAGGAAAAATATAACATTATGACATTTTTTTTCTAAATGGGATTTAAGGGTGAGTTTAAATAGAATTTGTTAGGGTTGACTGCAATAACACCACGTAGTGATGGCTCAGTTTGAAGGATCCGCATACAAGATTAGTATCTTCAGCTGTATATTTTCGACAAGTTTACAAGATCGACTGTTTTAAGATCTTGCCCATTACATTAGATATAGAATTGAAATTGTTTTGTAATACTATTAATTCCTGGAAAAATTAAATGAAAGTCACATTGACTAGAATTGAACTTGCAACAACCTTTAGTAAGTATCTGCTTTCAGTAGATTTGTCTGGAGTGTGCCCCAGATATCCTGTGGTCTAGAAGTTCTAGAAAGAAGGGTGGTGTCCGCCTCCCACCCTTCCGAAGCCACCGGCATCATCTGCGGCGTCCCCCAGGGCTCATCCCGATGCTGTTCAACGTCTACATGGCCCCCCTCACAAAAGTAGCCCGCCATCACGACCTCAACATATCTCCTACGCCGACGACACCCAGCTCATCCTCTCACTCACTAAGGACCCACACACCGCCAAAACCAACCTCCACGAGGGAATGAAGGCCATCGCCGACTGGATGAGGAGCAGCCGTCTAAAGCTGAACTCGGACAAGATGGAGGTCCTCATCCTCGGACCCACCCGACCCACCCCCTCAGCCTGGGACAACTCCTGGTGGCCGACCACAATGGGAACAGCATCAACACCCTCTGACCATGCACGCAACCTAGGATTCATCCTCGACTTCTCCCTCTCCATGTCCAAACAGGTCAACGCCGTCTCGCCCTCCTGCTACAACACCCTCCGCATGCTCCGCAGGATCTACAAGTGGATCCCGACCGAAACAAGAAAAACAGTGACACATGCCCTTGTCAGCAGCAGACTGGACTACGGCAACGCACTCTAAGCAGGAATCCCAGCCAAACACCTACGACGACTACAACGCATCCAAAACGCCTCCGCCAGACTGATCGTCAGCGTCTCCAGCCGCAACCACATAACACCCCCACCTTGAGAAGCTAACACTGGCTCCCCGTCGACAAGGATCACTTTCAAACTCCTCATCCACGCACCCAAAGCACTACACAACGCCGGACCAGGCTACCTCGACAGCAGACACAACTTCCACACCCCCACCCGCCGTTTTCGCTCCGCCAGCTTCGCCCTCGCCGCTGTCCCCTGCATCCAACGTACGACTTCCAGCGGCAGATCCTTTTCCTACCTCGTCACCAGGAGCTGGAACACCCTCCCCACCCACATATGGCAGACCCAAGACCTACTCACTTTCAGAAGACTCCTCAAGACTTGACTCTTTGAACAGTAGCAGCACCCCCACCCCTCAGCTCCTTGAGACCCTATCAGGTATGTAGCGCGCTTTACAAGTACTCTGATTGATTGATTGATTGATTGATTGATTGATAGGTGTCCGTGTCTTTGTTGTCATTACTGTATAGCAAGTCATTCACCAGTTGTTTGTTGTGGCTATTGGGCCTCTTCCCCAATTGATAGTAACTCTTTGGCTAGCAAAGGCACAGTTGCCAGAGTGTTTTAAGTTTGAGAGGCGTTGTGGGGATGAAAATTGGCAGACCACAGTGGATATGATGATGTGCAGTTCAAGGCGAATTGAGAGGTAAGGAGAAGCAATGGTATGAATGGTTTTCAAAACAGGAGTGGGCATCCTGTGTGTATACTGTGCCCTGTGTTTTTGCAGACAAATCAATCTGCTTCATATTGGGGAAGTGAATTTGGCGATAAGGCAGGTTACATAGTATGCTGAGTTAAGATTTTGTCAAGTGGAAAGGACTTGTAAAGGGGAGTCCGACAATTGGAATGAGCTAGACTTCTGTTCTTCATAATGTATAACAGTTGAATTTAGGCAGAAGTTGTGGAGTATGAGAAAAAGGATTTAAGCTGCATGGGTGGGGGGGGGGTAAAGCCTACTCCTGGGGTGCCTGCAGTAGTGTAGTTCGTTTTGCACATATGATGAAATAGGAGCGGCAAAGAGGTAGGAGTATCTGGTTCAAGGAGGTTAATAATTTCTGTTTTAGACCAAGCAGTTTTGCTTTCGAATGAACTGTGAGGAGCGGCAGAAGAAAAAGATTTGAGTGTCCTCAGCATATAGATGCTCCAAGAAGGAAAAGCAGGATATTCTATCACCAAAAATGTAATATAGAGGGCTAATAAGAGTGGTCTTCGGACTAGTCCATTAGTACATTTACTGTTAGAGTGGTAACGCTTCAGAGGAACAATGAGCAGGACACAAAATAAGGAGTCATTAGAGAGGTACAAGAACCACTTAATGCCTTGCTCTTAATACAGAGTGAGGTGAGGATCCTGAGGATAGTGGAGTAATTGACTGTGTCGAAGAAGCCAAACAGATAAAGTAGAATACGAATGGAGAAGTGACGTTTTGATGGAGGGAGGTGAGAACGTTTTTGTAACATGGGTGACTGGTGTTTCCACAGTGCAGCATTTGTGAAAGGCAGCTTGAAACTGATTTAAAACATTGAAACATGATTAGTAAGAAGTGAGATGGTTGACTACATGGCATTTGATGGTAGAAGAGATGACTAGGTTGAGTTTCTGCCATAGAGAGGAAGGAGGATCACTGGTTATCTTCTCAAATAAGGGTAGAACAACATCAGACTGGAAGCATTTAGAATTAAATCTAGATAAAAGTCACCAATTAAATAGAAAGTGGTGAAGCAGGCTTTCAGCAATTTTGAAGAGAAAGGGTTTGCGGGGGCACAGTGGATTGGTTGCTTAGATCGTGATGTGATGTGAGATGGCACTTATATAGCCCACTACCACTCCAGGGAGTATCTTGGCGCTTAGATTCCTGGAAAGCAGCAGGCAGTAAAGAGTTATGGAAGACTACCTGTCTATGAGGCTGATCATAGAAGCCCCATGCATTCGGAGTTTGGCAGGGAAAAGATCCATGTTTTTAATTATTTTCTGAATTTTTGCTCAGTTGCAGATTGACGCAGGAGTGGAGGTAACTTATTCCATGCCTTCGCGCCAATGACTGCAATGGATTTTCCTCCTCTTGTTGTCATTTTGAACCTGGGAGATCCAAAAGAACGAGTCGAAATGTTCTGTGTGGTAGATCAGTGGAGGTTGGGATCAGAGAAAGGAGGGACTCGGATAGTTGAGATTTTTGAGGGTAAGCAAAATCATTGACCGTGTTGTTGCTCTCTGTGGTATTATTTAGGAGAACTAGAGGCATTTAACCATGGGAGTAGCTTTAGGGGGGGAAGGTTTGGGAGTGCAGATAGGGTTTTCTGTGTGTGGAACTTTCACCCTGCGTACAATTTCATTACTTGCAAGCATTTATTGAGCATGGGATAGCCAGAATGATCAAGGGCTGTGAGTGGTAAAGAGCTTTGTGGTAGATGTGAGGTAGTGGGAACTAAAGGTTGACATCAGCATACTTCTGAAAACATGAAAGTAGGTCTTATCAAGGTATGCAGTCAGACTTTTTTAAGTGTGTAGCAGTCAGTCGAGTTGGTCTTTATTCTGCAAATCAGGGTGGAGGATGGAGTTGTGGGCAGTGGAAGTATGTGGATAAAAGAGTGTCATATGAGTAGAGGGTCGAGATAGAATCGTGAAAAGTTAGATAAAGATTAGAATGAGACTGGGGTCTACCATGCAGTTTGGCATTATAAGACTAAACCAAGAAGCTGCAACACAGCATTAATTTTACTCTTGAAATTGCCCATGTTTTGGTTGTAGGATATCTGCAAAGCAGGAATTTATTAAGAACAGTCCTAATCCCCCACCTTTGTGGGAAGATCTGGGTGTATATAGAAGTGTTGAACTTTCACTGTAGCGTACAGGAGGGTGGTACTCTTGGTCGTCAGCTTGTCAATCTTGTGTTTGTAGCATAGCCTCCTACTATCTCTTGTGATTGGCTGGCTTCTAGGATTCCACTCTTTGCTTTTCAAGCACTACTTCTATGTTTTGCCACAAGGGTGCATGTATTTTCCAGCTGTCTCCCATGTGTACTTTTCTCCCCTGTACTGCATGTTTCTCACTATCGCCAATGTGCTACTCCTCCTCCGTGTTGTGCTCGCTCTCATGCTCTCCCCTAACTGTTGCTTCTCCCCACCTGCTCTACAATGCCCTCTGCTTCTCCTCCTCACCCCAACAGCATCTTACTTGTTGCTTCCGTTTCCCCTGCCCCCTGTGTTGCTTCCCCGCACCATCCTTCTCTGTCGCCCATTGCTTCTCCATCGCCAGTTGCTTCTTCTACTCCAGACACCCTAGTGAAATACTCTCCTCTGGTAAGAATTGAAGTATTCATCTCTTAGTTTATTACAAGCAGGAGAGAATACAGAATTTGGTATGCCATTTGGGAATGGAACCTTGTACTGGTGACTGGCTGTAATAAGTGATGATTGTAGCCTAGGTATAGTAGTCAAGTAAGGTTTATTGATGAAGTTCAGATCTTCAGTACAGGATTACAGAAGCCCCACCAGGAGTAGATCCCTTGCTGCTCAGCCCAATCTCTCAACTGACCCTCATCCACCAGGCATCCCCAACATTCTATCATCTCATCACACATACCAACATTCCACTGTTCACCCACACTGGCTGAGCAGCAAGACAGATAAACACAGAAGATGCATTGCACTCAAACTAAGATACAACACTGGCCTTTCTGTTCTTTTGTGTGTTTGTTATAGAAGCGGATGAACCAACAAATTAACAGGGACAGCCAAGCCAGAAAGAACCCAATGGTCTCGGAAGCCTGAGCCGAGGTGTGTAAACCGCTCAACAAAATTCACTTAAAATAGGATAACGTTGCTTCAAAAAAGTGTATTTCTTTAAAGGGAGGACTTCTTTATACTGATAGGGCACATTATAGTACTGTAGGGTGAACTATTTATTAGAAATGAAAAGGGAGGGGTTAATGATTTGCCCAAAATCATAGAATGGTGATCTGATGCTTAGACTCTAGCCTGGTTGCTCACTTTCACAGTCTACAGCACTGGCCGTAACCCCACATTCTGAGCAGGAGGAGGAAGGCAGGCAAACGCCACGTGGAAACTTGAGCCTATAATGAGCCAAACGTTCAACAGAACTTTGAGCGGAGCCAGATTTCAGACTCGAGCCTGGCTCGAGCTTTCAGTGGCTCGCCCACCTCTAGTTTACCTACTGGTTTTGCATTGTGAGCTGCTATCATGCTGTGAATGTTTAAGCTGCAATACTCTCCTTGACACTCTTTTTAAAACACATTTTAATAATGCATGCAGTATTCTTGGTGAGACTGATCTCTTGTTTCTCTTTTAGTATTTCAGACTTCAACAGGAGAGTACGCCAGCTGCAGAATGCCGTCCCCGTCCAATCAGGCACAGCCTGGCCCACGCAGTGTGCGTGCCAGCTCCCGGTCCCCCTTGCTGTCAGACGCTGCTGCAGGTGGCCCTTCTCAGGTACAGTGGTAGAGCCGCCAAATTTGCTCCTGCATGTCCCCGACTTGTGCATCTCATCACCTATACGTACGCCATGGTGGGACTTTCCAGAAGTTTTATATCACACACCAAAGTTGAGTTTAGTGGCTGCACGTGGTCAGTCAGAAGCGTATGTTAGTTTTAATGAGTTGTGAGTTAATGGTTAGTGATACCAGAGCTTGGTGTGGGTCCGCTGCCCTGCTAATGTATGTATTATTAGTAGGTCTCTTTAGCAATTGCTGCTGGGTGGCTTTTATTCCCATTTCTTTGCATATTCTCAGTTTGTTAAGAGTTATGTCTTGGTGGGTAGCACTTTTGGGAGAACAGTCATAATCAGCAGTAGGGTGTTTTTTTGTCTCGCCTGGGCAGCACATCCACTTTCTCTTCGAGACATGCTATATCTGCCCTATGGACTTTGAGCATGCCCATCATTTTTCATTCGTTTTTTTGTGTGCCGTTCTGAAATGCTGGCTTTTCAGTGGTGTGTTGGTTGCATTTCACCATCTTTTTGGTGCTTGGTTCCCTCCCATGGTGACTGGCCCTATTGCTTGTACTTGTTCCCTCTTTTTACACTAGTTTCAGCGTACTATTGTTTTTCCAACTCGGTTTGTGTTTTCGGAATGTGGTGTTTCTGTGCTTTTCAAGCGAATCTCGCTCAGCTGACACCATTTGCTTTTTCAAAACAAGAAGGTAGCGTGTGCAAAAACACTTTTATAATGATTTGCTTTTTGAGCCCAGGCGACCTATGTTAGATCAGCACACGCTGCTTTTGTTTGTTCAGCACCATCCCGCTTCATGGTTCATATTTTGCTTTTCATTTTTCAAGGAGTTGGAGCATGTGCCACAACTCTGATGCTAGATTCAATAGGATTCGTATTTTTCAGAGTAAAGCAGGCACATCAGTCCGACGGAATGATGTTTCTAAGATACAACTAACGCACATTTCGAAGTGTGTTTTATTTTTGTTATTACACTCCAGTTTGGTCTCTAATTTATTTTGGCACATTACAGCATGTAAATGAATTACCAGGGACACGGCATACCTGTCTCAAGCAACTAATCGTCACGATTAACCATTAAAATTATGCGTTGGACAACATCAGTGCTTGAGGAGTGTGTTTTTTGGTAAGTCGCTTGCGTGGTCAAGCTGAGCGGTTTTCTTAGCTTTTCTCTGTACTCAATCATGATATTCTGACGTTTTGAAATGGCCGCCTTTATTTTCTTAGACTTGGACATTTACTCTCGCACTGCGTAGAGCTGCATGGTGTGGATCCGTTTGACTATCTTTAACTACGTTACAAGATGCCCTGAACCGTTTCGTCAAAGTAAATAAGAGCGTGATATTGCTTTGTAATGGCTGTCGTTCGGACCATGTTGAATATGGGAATCCATTTATACTCTATTATACTATGTCTTTAATTAACGTTGTAGAATTATGCAGTATAATTTTCATGGAATTTACTTTTTACAACAACTGTTTTCGAAATGGTGTTCGAGGTTTTGGGCCACACAATTTCTGAACCAACTGTTTTTTGCCTTTTTTGATTGGCCTTATGACCATTAAAGATGGCTGATGCTGTTTCTCAAGGTCTGAGCCGCCGCCTTAAAATCACAGGTGGAATCTCTCTGGGTCAACCAATCAAGAGTACTACAAATGGCAGTCTAAACCCACCTACTTTTTTCTCGTCATACACACGTCTGTTGGTGTGGAGCTTTCGCATGTAGAATGCACATAGGTAAGTGGTTGGGCACTATGGTTCTAACTGAGACATAATGCTTTTAGTAACAGTTTTAGTAACATGCCTGACCTAATTATAGGTTCTAGTCTACCTGTGTCGCATCTGGAATTTTACTGGCATTGACTAGCCCGGCAACACTATAGCACTTTATTTTTTCTTTCTATTTTTTTCTGTAATTTTCTTACTAATGGCACATCCTGCTTAAGTATTTGGCTTTGGTACAATTTTCCAGCAGTGTATAGTTCCTGGGCATCTCAATGTTCTGTTAGTCATAGAAACTTGGAGGTTTGCGCAGCATTGAGGCACTTAACAGATTTTGACATCAAGTTGTTAGCAACCTTGGTTTAATTTTTTCCGTCTTTGATTACCCTGAGGGGGTATTTACCATATCTTAGCTGTTGTCTCTATGTAATGTAAAATATGTCCCCTTACATTCAATACTACGTCTGTGTGCAATGTTTACCGCTCACAAAACTTTTGGAGAGTGTTAGTCACCTCTCTCCACTGTTTCACTTACTCCCCAGTGACTTACATCTCTGAAAATGTTTTAAAGTGCACCCATATTCTGGCGACCTGGCAGCTAAAAGCTTTGTGCTGTGACTAGTCTTATTTCAGTAAGGTGTTTCAGTCTGTTATTTACCTATGCACCACAGCCTTCTAATTAGGTGCATTTGTCTTCGTGTTTCATTAAGCTTTTAGTGCGTGTTCATCCTTGGAACTTAATGGATTAGGACGCCTAATGTTTTGAGGCATTTTGTGTTCTTATTCGTTCTAATTGTTTCTCATACATGGTTGTTGGATCTATGCTCCTCCTCTCTCCTGTTGGACTCTTGTCTTCCCATACATTATTACATATTTTGCCTTATGAATGTTGTCTGGGAAGAATTTTTTTTCTTTCATTTTAGTGTTATTAACCAGATGACCGATATAACGGGCAAAAATAATTACCTTACGAAATGAACGGTTGAGTACATGTCACCCGTGGACGCGCCATAGATCGCGGTAGCAACCACGTTAATTCACTGATATGTCTTGCTGCATTGCTTTTACAACATATTTGACTTCATGTTACACAGAGATATTTGCAACGTGCCACTAATCCGTGGATCTAGCTCATATGCTGCTGACGTTTTTGATATGTACAGATTTGGCAACCTTACTCATTTTGTGTACTTTGTGTTGGTATTGAGTACTTCCTAAAAGACTTCAGTATAAGCAAATAAGCATTTGGTTATGTCTCGGTTTGTCGATGCTAGGTGTCGCTGTACCAGTTTAAACATCGTGTTTAATGTGCTCCTTCTTCTATGTTGGGCTTGACTACCCCGGAGAGTCTTGCTAAAGAGCTCAATGTGCATCATCCTTTAAATTATATTTAATTATTAGCTCAAGATCACATACTTGTTATGGGGAAAAGCTGGTATTGATGGACAGATCTGCCAGTAAATCAATAAGTTGACACATCCCACCAAGCTTGTTCCACAATGCATGCTGCTCTTACTATTTGTGTGTTTAACACCCACTCCCCATTAAATGCACGACGATCCTATGGGGTTAAATACAAATTGGATACAGCTGGGAGACTGGCTACCAGAACAATGCATTGTTTAACCCATAATTCCACTGAGAGGCCCAAAAATTCTATCTTTTCTACACCAGAGAAAAGCCTGTGTGGTGTAGGGTAGGGTCCTTCAAATTCATAGGAGAAAGAAACCGTTTCTGGGTTCCATTGTATGGCACAAGAGCTGAGAGCTATGATTCACGGTTTAGG
Organism: Lissotriton vulgaris; assembly: GCF_964263255.1. Lineage (NCBI taxonomy): Eukaryota > Metazoa > Chordata > Amphibia > Caudata > Salamandridae > Lissotriton > Lissotriton vulgaris. Next base: position 35,411,949 of record NC_141698.1, read on the forward strand.
CTTGGGTGGGGAATGTGGTGTAATGTATGTCTTGTGTTTGTCCCTTGCCTAGAGCATGCCCAAGTACCCGTCTCCTTTCGCTGCTCACTTCTATGGAGCTATTTTTCAAATTCTCTACAAGCACGCCATAGGAGTACTTGTATTTTCAGGTCCTTCCCCCTATTTGTGTTGCTTCTTTTCCGTTTAAACCTTCTGCCCCTGTCTGGTTCTTCTCTTATGTCTCTCTCTTCCCCCTTTTGTAATTGTATAGCTGTTCAATTCCTGGCGACACAGCAGCCAGGATAATATGCCGCTTGGCTACACACACATAAGGTCCAAAGAGCGAGACCTATTGGCTGTGCCAATGCTTGTTTCATCGTGCTGTGAAGAATGTAAGGCTCCCTCTCTTTTGAGGAGATCGTGGTATGCCTCGTCTCGAGTTACCCTGGGGCACAGTTGTCAGTCTGCTTGTTTTCTGAGAACAAAGTGAACTTATTTGGAGACCAATTCGGTTCTGCTTCAATTTGTATGTACTTGGTCAAGATTTTCAATCACAAGCGTTGTGCACAGGCTGCGAAACTGGACGTTTCCATAAAAACAACTTAAATTGACTTATTGATTTCGTCTAGGTTGAAGGTTGGTGCGGAGCAGAACTTGACAACTGTATAACATATAGATACTTATTTTTTACTTCATTAGATCCCATAAGGTGCAGGAGTTCAGCAATGTGTGTGCCTGTTGGAATCCGCTTAGCAAACAAAGTGACAGTTGGTAACTGCCAGGCTCAGTATAGAGGCCCCGAATGGTCTTTGAGATTAATTTCCCTCCTTACTAATAAACTGTCCCCAAAGTTTACAGATTTGAATGGACATTAAAGATGAATTTCCATTACTGTGAACACTGTTGTCTGGAACATTGTCACCATTACCTCTGTAGCAAGAACTACATCCATGTTCCACTCCAGCCTGTGAGGGAATCTTGCATGTTGTATTACTGGTTAATATTTTGGATTGTGTGAATAACTTGTGTGTAGTTATTGTGTGTTGAAAACCTGCAAAATGCAGAGAGAGAAAACAAGCATTTACAATGCAATGGTCTCGGCAGCATTAAAGGTAGAGCTATTGGCATTGCTCATAATTCATTTTTTTTAAATCATAAATAAATGGCATTGTCATTTACATTGCCAATAGCTTCATCACGTGCATATGCGAGACCTATTGCATTAGCACCCACACACAGACTAAGTAGTAGAGCGAGAAGTTGATAGTGAGTAGGAGAGAGTTATTAGTAAAGTGTATTAGAGAGCGCATCAGAGCTGTGTGAATAATAACAGCTGTGAGCCCGTGCCTGAGGTGCATCATCAGAGCTGTGTGAATAATAACAGTTGTGAGCCCCTGCCTGAGGTGCATCATTAGAGCTGTGTGAATAATAACTGTGTCAGCCCCGTGCCTGAGGTGCATCATCAGAGCTGTGGGAATAATAACAGCTGTGAGCCCCTGCCTGAGGTGCATCATCAGAGCTGTGTGAATAATAACTGCGTCAGCCCCGTGCCTGAGGTGCATCATCAGAGCTTATCAGTGGATGTCAAGATAGCTCATTACTAAAGACGTTGAAGGCTTTCTTGTGCATCACTTTGGGGAAGTTGGAGCTACGATGTGCTGGCACCCAACTGAACTGTATTGATGTGTAGCCAGTGTAAAGTCAAAGTGTATGAGTCTGGTTTGATCCACATGACTTTTAATGGGGTCGGGAGATTTCTTTGTATTCACCTTCACTGGATATAAGCCAAAACCACAGGTCATCCCGTGGACTTGGAGATGCAACAGCTGAACAAAGGCTTAAGCTTAAGTTCTATCAAACACCTGGGGTGTGATAGCACGTGCTCTGACAAAAACAAATCTTTTTCAAAGGGCATGGGACACTTCCCAAGTACTCTCTGGCAATTGAGACCAAAGTGGTACTTGGTAACAAAGACCACAGCTTGCCCACAAGTTCGGGTAAAGGTATTTTTGACATTTCTCAATTTGCTTGGAATCCCTGTCCAGGGGAAGGGATATGTAAGGAAGCCCCATCAGGTCTGGCAAAAGTGGTACAACATGAATTCTCTCAAGATGATGCCTGGGCTTAACGGCAGTGGCGTATCGAGGATGTACAAGACAGAGACATGACGCCCACAACCCTCCGCCTCGTGGTTGGGTACGTCAATACAGCCATTACAGGGTGCAAAAGCGCCTTCGTGCCCCTGGTGTCACTGCACTTGCTGCACTGCTGATAACAACACCCCTGTACAGTGGAAGGCATTCCTTAAACAGGCCGAACGGTCCGCACCCTAGCTTGTGACGAACACAGGGATTCCCTCAGACACCACTCTATGCTTGACATACACGCCACGGCGCTACACGTGAATATGAGGCGGGGCAGTATTGTTCCTCGAGGCAGACTACACATTTTGCAAGCTGCGACAACGGAGCTTTCTTGAAAAGGTGATTTAAATCATGTGCTCACTCTGTTAAAGCATTTGGCTTGAAAGAGATGCCCGTTCACCTGGTACAGCTTCCTTCATCTTCTGGCCCCGCGTCGGTAGATCGATTCTGTGGAGAACAAGCATTACCCCTTTCTCCAGCGCTTCCGCTGCCTCCATTGCTGCTCGTCCTGGTTCCTTCGCGGGCGCCGACGCTCGTCCCCAACTCCGCCGGGTTTCCGAGGTGAAAAGGAAAACGGAACTTAAGAAGCTCACGCGCGACGCGCGCTACCAAATCCTAAGGCACGCGTCGTAATCCGACTCTGCCATGCTGTTTGAATGCTGCGCATGGTGCGCGTGGCCAGCTCCAGTCTCCACTCCTTGTCGGCGTTTGTCGGCTGAACTGATCACTATAGTTCTCTGGCGAGAACGCGCTTCGCGCGTTTCTAGCCGAGACCTAAAAAGGACGAACTGCTGTACCTGTTTGTGTATGGGCCAAGAAGCCCAGGCTTTACTCATTTTGTGTGTGTATACAAAGCTGGCACTACGTACTGCTATTGTGTTTAGACTGCTGCTTTTCCTGCTGCACCTATTGTGTGAGGAAAGTGGAAACTTTTCATGTCTGCTCTGTGGGCGAGAGGGAGTGGGCATGTATGTGTGCAAGACAAGATTATACTGCTGTTTTGTTGTGCCTGTTTTGGGGTAGTGTTTATCCTGCCCTCTATGTATGTACCTGTTTTGTCGTCTGTTGTCTTTGCTGGTTTTCTCTCTGTGAGTGTTGCTTGTATTTTAATGGTGTTATGCTCCGACAATAATAGCAGGTGTGGTTTTGTTTAGTTTATCGTTTACTTGCAGTTGGCATGGTTGTTTCCCTCCAGTAAATTAATTTCTTTGATTGTTGGTCCTGAATTGGCCCATTGGCCATTTCCTCACCCACACCTAATAGTTCATGGACATGACCAGGCCCCACAACAAACCATTTTACTTTCTCTCCACCATGCACCAGCCTTGAATCAACGACCTGTAGTTCACATCATTCATTTTAGCAGAGACATAGCAGACATCCCTGTTTACAGGAGGTTTCCCATGACTGCTGTGGGCGGTTATCTTAGACTAAAGTTCTGTCTGCCTCAAGTGAATGATTTACTTCACAGGGTTACTGTATAAAGACATGGCCCTCACTTGATCTCTAGATACCTTGCTTTTTGAGTCCCAGGACCTCTCTTATCTGTGGAGTAGTGCAGAAGTTGCTCTAAACGGTGAGACTTCACAGGTCCCATTAACAGCTGGAGGACTACTTCTGTTTGGTTCAACCTCTATACGTCTCAGTGTATGTATTCATTGCAAAGGATGGAGGTGTGTTGGGGACTATTCTATGCACGTCATCTTCATGAATTCGGTTCAGCCTGGATTGTTAGTTATCTGCAGAACGTTGGGGGATGAAGATCAGTTAGAGAAAGAGGCCAAGCTGAAAGGTACTCCTTGTGGGTGGGGCATCTAGACAAGTACTGTACTTCACTACTTAATGAAGAAGCTGTCAACAGCAGTCCATCATCTTTTTTTTTTCTTTAAAGCTGCATTGTATGTTTTCGTTTTGCGCCCAGATTGCAAGTTCTCCCTGACCATGCTCCCGACTGTGTCTGTGGTGCTATGCTATTGGGAGTCCAATATGTCGCTCCTTAAATATGGTACTTGATCCATGAGGAGGGAGATCCAATAGATAGTTATGTATGCTTCAGGGGTGACTGTATAGATAGTCAGTGGCACTGCCAATATATTCTTCAACAGTGGGCACCATTCACCTTCAGCGTAGTGATTTAGTCCTTTCGCCTGCACAGTAGTAGTTTGTCCTCTTTGATCACTCCTGATCATGTTTCATGCAATTCATTGGCTACTCTGATTTACTTAACATTAATTGAAGGTTTTAATCAAGGTCTCTGTGCTTAAATGTAAGAATGTGGAAAGTTGATATTTTTTTGTTGCAGCCTTTGCTGTGGTCCATTGCTAATCTGTGAATTTTGAGAAGTTTTTATCTCTGCCACTTCTGATTGACAATCTTCACTTATACTGCAATTAATGTGGCACATATCCGTTTCTTCCACTAACAACATGGTTTTGTGGTGGTTGCACTTCGCAGAAAACACTTAGTGTTTTTCTGCTGCATTATGCTATCGTGTATGGAAAGGTGTATCAAAATATACGGTTGCTGATTAAAATGTGAGGCGTTTTCCAGGTTGCTGGGTGCACTTGTAATGAAATGTTCTTGCAGTGTAAAAAAATGTTTGCATGGCAAAGGATAATCTGGAAACCTGTGGCGTTGCTTTTTGCTAAGCTTTTGATGTTTTGAAGTCTTTGTATTAACATTCGATTGCTAGTGCCTGTTGCTGTTAGAATCAAACATATTTTCGTGCTTTGTAGGATAAATGCAGTGTAGGAAGCTGTGGCTGCAAGGGGCCGTTCTGCAAACGTCCGGTGCTTGATGATGTGTAGGGAACCTGGGGTCCTGAGAGATCATGATTTCTCTTGTATCTTGGCTTACGTCAGATACGTTTTGTATTAGGCAGTTTGATCCACACTTTGCTGTCTCATCCATTCTTGTTGCAAGTGAACAGAAGTACATTTTATCTTCCCACTGTTTTACCCATGCACAGTCTGAGCAGGAAACCACTCGTTTTTGAAATCACTTGTTCCTGAGTCTCATAAAACATACTATAAAGCCCTTTTCATTTCCACTTTGCACCATGAGCAACGAAAGAGTAAGTGGTGGGTGTGAGCTGAAACTAAAGTGGATGTATTCTGTTAGAATGAAATTGTCCCAGTCATAGTAAACATGAATGTACTCGTGCCTTGAGTGACCTGACTGCAAGTGAATATGGTATTTTGAGTTTATACATATATCTACGTTATATTATATTATATACGTTTGTACACTAGACGTAACCATGTCCAAGGTCCAGAACTTGGTCTGTGACCTAGAGGTGCACACTAAGCATGCCCTCTTTACTGACCTAGCACTACTGCCCAAGTCATGGGTTGTTCACATAAAGCGGTGATGGCCAAGTACCAGTATTTGTGGATTAATTGTACTGAACAGACCTTATTTCTGTTTCAGGGGAGTGCTACCTACCTGTCCCACTCATGTAAAGTTTTGCTTAGATGTAACACCCACGCCCTGGTGCTGACATTATGGTACTGTGGTGAGAGTATGGGACCAAGGGATTAATTCTTGATGGCCCATGGTTAAGCATGACGCAAGATAAAGGGTGGATACAGCTTCCCCAGATGGTAGTTGTGCATTAGAGACCCAGACACTGTATTTATGTATGTGGTAGTTCTATAGCGCAAACCTAGCCAGAAGGCAGTGAAGTGCTGTGCAGGCTCAAAGACCAGCATAAAGTTAACGAGTATTATGAAAGGTACCTGGTTTTGGGGCTGTTAATGCATTGTGATGTAGTGTGCTTTAAAGAGGTTGGTATCCAGCTCTTTCCTCAATTGAAGCAGCAATTGAGGTTGTCCTGAGGATCCTGGGGATGTAGGTGAAATCCTGAGGATCCTGGGGATGTTGGTGAAATCCTAAGTGCATAGATAGAAAATATTTCCAGCCTTGTTTTTTTCTTTTTTTGCACTTCTTACTGTGCAGTCTGATGGTGTCTTGGCTGCAGGTGTGGGAATACTACTAGAGATGGTGAGCTTGTCTGCAAGGTAAGGAGGGGAGCTGGTTGGGATGGCTTTGTAAATGATACAGCTGCTTTTGAAGATGGTGCGGGCCAGCAAGGGGAGCCATTGTAGTTCCATCAGGACGGGGGTGATATGATTATATTTCTTCAGGCCCTACATGAGACTTCCTGTAGCATCAGCATATGGGATGCTCATAAGGAATTCCAGTGTGACATCCGGGAAAATATAGAACAGGGAGTTACCACTATTCAAATGTGAAAATATGAAGGCTTGAACAGCAGTACTGAAGTTGCTTTCTTGAAACCGTTTTACTTTCTGTAGAAGAGAGCGTTGGCACCAAGCCGTTTTTGCTTTTTTAGCAGGATGTTATGTGAGGGTTAGTTTGGTGTCCAGGTTGAATCCAAGTAACTTGGCATGCACTGAAACTTGGGGTTCAAGGTTCATGTCCTCGAGTAATTTTTAGGTCTCGCCTAGCGTCGCAGCGCATGCGCTGCTTGCTCTGCGAGAACTATTGTTGTCGTGTCGATTTTGAAAGTGGAGTGGAAGCTCCGCCCATGCTTTTGATTGGCACACGTCATCCTTTATGGTAAACCCTGGCCTCCGATTAAAAGTGCATCTGTAGATGTGTATCACTATCAACTTGTGTCTCATCTCTCTTTCCGTACTCAACAACTCCTTCGCATATGACGTCATGTTTGCTGTTCAGAAAAACACTGGTTTGCCATGTAGAAATGCTTACCGGTCCCACTTAACTTCGGCCAAGACGAGAAGCAACCAAGTCGTCAAATCATAGCATTTTACAGTTATTTTAAACAGAACTCTGTCTCATCTGCTTCCAATGGCCACTGAGGAAATATGGTTACATTTAAAAAAAACAGTTCTAATTTTTGGTGCGTAATTCATCCATCGTCTGCTGTTTAATTTCAAAGAAGGCAATATGATATCTGTTTGAGGGTGCTGCACAGCATAACACTACACACACACTGTGCTTCTATGCACCCTTGAATGATTTGAAAGGTTGAAGAGGGACTAAGACCAGCGAGATTTTATGTTTTGTTCTAAGCGTAGACTCTTGCAGGCCCTATTCGTTGACGGGGTTTCCAGATTTTCAACCATCCTCCCAGGATGTGTCTAATTGGACTCACAATCTCCTGTGGATAGCGTCTCAGGCGCCTTGCCTGGACGACAATGCAGAGCACTTTAACATTAGGACTGGTCCTTCAAATCTATTACTCAGTTTATACTCTCGAATGAACTGAGGCGATATATGTACAGACAAAAAATTGTAAGCAGCTCCAACAAATTACTTTGCGTATAAGACTACAGGAAAGTCACAGAAAAGGAAGGCTGGACTCAGAAATTGGTTGCTGGTCACAAATACCCCATCTTGATATCACAAACATGTAGCTGAATGGTGTTTTCTCCTCATATGTAGTAATTCTCTCACTCAACAATACCCCACCCCCCTATTGTCCATGTTCTTTTTAGTGTGCTGGGCGCTAGGTCCCTCTTGCCCTATCATAGCAGCCTCCACCCTCAGAGCTCGCCTGACCGTCTTACGTCAGAAGGCAGCTCCTGATGCAGAGGACGGACCCAAAACCTTACATCAGCGGCTCCTACAACGTGTTTCACCTCTGCTCTTATTACTGTACATCATGTTCTTTCGACTGCCATGTATAAACAAAAAAATTGACTTGGATCAATCACAAGAACAGAATGTGCTAAGCGCGGAATCCAAAGGGCAGAGACCGGGTTACCTCGTTGCAAAATTCTGAATTTCCAAGAATCACAGAACACAGGGTGGAAATCCACCCACAAGTGCACAGCAGTGTTACACTACTACGGCACAAAATGGATTTTAACCTGCTGAGAACGGGCCAGAAACCGGATACTCTATAAGGCCAGCTGCTGAGGGATTGTGAATTTGTGGCAATAGCTCTGTTATGGAGTTTCAGGGTATTAAAATGGTATGCTGGCTGTAAAATTCACTTATGGTCTAAAAAAATATTTCTTTGACATTTTTATATCTTGCCTACAGAGCTTAAGATATCTGTTGTAGAAGTCCTAATAGTTAAAAAAGCGAGAGCTTGGTGTCAGGCCCGTGCTTCCGATTGGATGGCTTTGTAGCCTATCTCAGTTCCTCGCTCCTTATTTAATGGTTTTCATGCCTATTGTGTTGTACCATCCCTCGGGCATTTGCTCTTTAAATTGTTACTGGCCGGATGACTAGTTCTCTCCCACTGCTGACGTGAGGGGGACAATTTTGTTTTAATCCTCTTTCAGCTTTAAGAGTGTATCGCTTTCTTCAATCAATTCCCTCCATGCTCTAGCGATTTTGTTGTCTTTTGTCTTCCCCATTCATATCCCATGCTTCATAATTCTGTAAAATATTTTTATTGATTACTTGTTAAGAGTCCTCAGCAGCTGCACACTGCTGGTGTGCTGCTTACTTCCTAGTCAATTGCTCTCTGGCCCTCCTCTTGCTACCCCTGTCTCCCCCCTCCCCAAACCCTCAAATTTTGTGTGTTATTTCTGCAAGATCCTGGCATCTTCACGGCTCTATCCAACCACTGAGTTATTTCTTATGGAGCACAAGTACATACCTTTTTGCTTTTAAGCTACTGTTTGAAATTTTTCAGCAGCCATCTTGGAATGGTAAATGAAAATGCAAAAATGTCCGATGGTGTATCAATCACCACCCATATGCAGTGGAATGTGTTTTATTAGAGAGAGAAAAAATCCAAGATTGTTGCCCAGTGTGAGCATGTGTAGTGATGCACCAGAAGCCATTTTTGAACAATTTTCTCAAAGAAATAACGTTCCAAAACAGCAGGCTGTACATACACATGCATTGTGATGCACCTGCAGCCATTTATTTTTACTAGGTAAACATTAGAGCTCACGGAGTGCCAGCAAAAACATTGTGGAAAACACTGAGGATCTCACAAAATTACAATTAAAGTGAGAGTCTGACATTACTAATCATCTGAGCATTTGTACATACATCAGCAAATCAAATGTTTAAGTATGCATATGTGTCCCGTATAATTAGGATGCCTTATGTTTCGCCTCTCACCTGCACCCTTAAACCCAAGAAAGTGCCAAAAACCTACTGCAGGATCACCATTTTAGTTGTGCTAAACCTACCACATCTAAAACTCACTGTATGACATACTCTAAATGTTATTCTGAAGCTTAACGGCACACGCAGCATATGCTAGAACATCTTAAAACCTTGAAGTAGCTTCATTTGCTCCTGACCTCAATCATAGGTGATCTGAGGCTGTCAAATGGAGTGGGCTCTACCCCACATGATCACCTGTCCAGGCATTCCTCCGGGCCATTGGTCATCTGGGATCAACATACTCAAACCTAAATGGAGAGGTGTCTGAGTTGCGAACAATGCCGCTGGGTGGCTATGCTTCCAAGGAAATGTTTACTCCCTAGAGGAAAGACATTTTAATAATTGCTCTCTGAGATGCAGGGAAATTGGGGTGGCTCTGTTTTATGGTTAGGGTCAGACTTCTCATCTTCTTTAAAGGCTATTTTTCGAAGGGACAGGCCTTTTTCATGATAGACCCACTTTTTTTTAGAAACTGTTTTTAAACAGAACAGCACGTTGCCAGTAAGATGCCCCCTCAATAGATTTGAAAGGGCCACTGTGCAAGTAGAATAAATATACTTCTATACAATAGGGAGTAATGCTCTTTTAATGGTCACTGCGAGCAATTTATATCAGAAGCTACTACATAAAATACCAAATAAATTATTAAAAAGCATTAACACAACAACACGTGTGGCTTCCTTTGCATCCTTCCTTCCATCATACTTTTGATAACGGATTATTAATACCTAACATATCGTGGCATTGCCTGATGTTTACACAACTACCCCCTGTTTATGACAGTAAATATCAAACACGATATGATTACCATTTTGTTGGTGGTGCAAACATGTAGCCACCTTTGGTGCAAATCAACTGTGCTACAAGGCAGTGCGGAATAATGTCAAAACACAAAAATGGTCCAGAAACACGAACAATATATTTTTAATTCCGTCAAAAGTTCTGTTTTGGGTTGCCAACTCTTAGTAGTTAATTTCAGTCTAAACAAACACGGTACACAGTCCTCCTTTAATTCAGGAGCATATCCCAGTTCATCATTGTTCAACAAAACAGCAGCCGATATGTTTTTCGTGGTCCTAGACTTTTTGTAGGCTAAGTTGATTCCAGAACGTTCCAAGCATATTGTATCCTCATCAAAATCCTGTTGATGGACTCCTTCAAAAGGGAAAGATCGATGGCTCAATTGTTCTCAGGTAATGCGGTGAGAATCTGGAACTCGCTTCCTCCACTGCTCCGAACCACCACCTCTATCCGGATCTTCAAAGCTGACCTCAAATCTCTTCTCTTCCAAAGCCACTTTCAGAACTAATACCTTCATTTGCAGACCCCTCTAGGAAGGAACTGCGGGGGAGCCGGGGCCGGCGAAGCAGCAAGTTCTACACGCCGCTGGAGCACCCTGCAGCAGAGGAGTAAGGAGGGGAGAGCCGTGCTGCTGAGTTGCCGTCGCCGTATTGTGCATCACGGTGCCGAGCTTGAACCCCGGAGCGCTCCCCCCCCCTCGCCCCTAAAGCCAGTTTTTGCGCCAAAAGCGGAGTAGCGCGGAAAAAGCGAGAAGACTAGCTGTGGGAGCTGATTCTAGCACATTACTTTGGCAGCAGCATGGCAGGAGTTATTTTTTTTTAAAGGGCCTAGCGCCTCCCGCTTCGCGAGAGACGCATCACCGCCACTACCTTGCACCAGGACTACCAGCGGGGGCTAAGTAGACCACAAGCCCCAGAGTGCACCTGGCCACTCGGGCAGGAAGTTACGGCCCCAGCCCCTCCTTACCTCCACAAAAGAACTCACACCTTCCGCTTCGCGGGGGGGGGGACTTTAACCCCCAGTTTGAACCCCTCAATAATCTGAGTATCGATTCTGAAGAGGATAGTGAGAACCAACACTGGAACATCTTGGAACCATGTATCCCACCAGTTAGAGCTTGGACACCGTTGGTCCTCCAAATAAATTCCTTAACACTCTCCTTTTCCGATAGGGCCGCTGGGGCGACCTCCATATCTTGAACCATGGGGGCCAATTCCGTAGAACCGAGAAAATGATCTATCCTGGCATATGTGCGATGCACGTGTGAGTAAAAGGTGTACCCCGGGGATGTTCGGTGGATCTCTCTCCATGTGTCTAGGAACCCCCTACTGGTGAGCCAGCGCCTCCCTTCAGTGGAGAGTGCTCCTGAATCGCCAAACCTCCGGCCCGACCTATCTCTCTCGTTGTCCATGACCAGATTTATGTCCCCGCCTACCAAAGTGTGCCTCATGTCTGTGCCCAAGACCTCTGATAATGCCCCCTTAAGGAAGGCCTCCTGTTTGGTGTTGGGAGCGTAAATGGACCCCACTGTGATCGACAGGTTTCCATTAAGAACAGTGTAGGCCAAGAGTATACCTTTGATTTCTGCCACTTTATCTCCCACCCGACCTTTGAAGTGTCTAGCGAATAGAAGGGCCACCCCTGCTTTCTTCTCTGTGGTGAAGGAGTAAAACTGAGTCGGGAAAGCCCTAGACTTCATACAATGCCAGCCTTTGGCCAGCAAGTGCGTCTCCTGGAGAAGGCATATAGCCGCCCCGGAGTTTTCTAAATAGGAGATTACTGCCCTTCTCTTGACTGGGTTGTTGAGCCCTTTAACATTTAGGGTAAGAACCTGGATGGACTCGTGAGTCATGAGGAGATGTGCGCCTTGTCCCTCTGTGTCGTGGTCTGAAGCTACCCTGTGCCCCTACGCCTGCCGCCTGATTGCACCGAGCCCACCGGAGCCCACCTCTCTTCCCGGTAGGGTGAGTTGTCAGCAATAGAGGGGCACACCAAGTCCTCGGTCGAGCCTAAGCCGCCAGAGAGTGACGGATGGATTATAGAGCTGCCACGTTGGTAAATTGACAGAACTGTCTTGCTTAAAAGATGCTCAAAGGAGATGTGAAGTCAAAGAGAAGGCAGGCTGAGGAGCAAAGTAAAGCGCAGGAGGGTGAAGTTGATAGGTCTTGATGTTAGTGGAGCTAAAGGACACCACCGTTCTGAAGCACAAAGTAACTATAAATAGCATCATAAAAGATTACTCAATCAAAAACCAGCCCGAACAGGTGTTTGTTTTCTGTCCTCCCCGTTATTGAGTCAGCAAAATACCTTTGAGAGGTCATGGAGCTGCAAAATGGAAGTCGGGCTGGCAGCTAACAGAGTGGAACTAACCCAGACACTCCTGGTTGTTTGTGATCTTTTTTGCATGCCTTTGCTTTCCTAATCATTGGAGCATAAATGTTTCTGCACCTCCTTCTTGCTCCACAGGAAAGAGATGTGGCATGCAAATGTGTGTCTGCTTTTTGTCGCGTCTAGAGCCACTCTAGCATAGGCATACTTGCTGCTCCCAGGACAGTTTTTTTGTGGCTACTAAGCCACCCCAGGTTCTTGTAACATATGTATTGTTTTGGTCAGCAGCCTACAGGTCCCTACAGATTATTGTTGGGTAAGTATCAGGGACCCCCTGTTAAGGATCTAGCTCCTGGGTCAGGGAAACAATAATTTTTGAAAAGGTTTACACCCAGGCAGATTTTAGCTACAAGGAACTGGCTAAATCGCAACACATTTTAATAACAACATATGATAAACACAAAAAATGATAAAAACCAGAAAAATCAACAGACTGTTATGATATCAAAAATACATTTTAATCTCGATTTGTTTTTTTAAAAAAATTTATCTAATAAGAGGTTTAGTAAATATCACTGTGTATACATGATGTGTATAGTCAAGAAATTGATACATTGATTAGGAATGACATTTCTAATACATTGTTAAAAACCAAAACACAAAAAAGAACAAATTAAAAATTAGTTCCAAAATTGTTTCTCCAAATTTTTGTTAGACTTGGGCTGTGTCAACGCGTTTCGACAAATCTTTTGTCTTCATCAGGACTTTAGAATATGCAGCCATTTTTTTCCATAAAAAGAAAGAATTTTGTAGTGACCTTCCACTGTAGTCTTTTTTTGGAAGACTGTACAGGAATGATGTGGGGAGTGAGGTACTTTCTCTATATTTAGACGTGGACGGTAAATGATATCTGAGAAAGCATTAATCGCTGCGTACTTCTCACTTCTATGGCCCAGGGTCGGTTTCTTTAGCCGTCAGCAACAGAACAGTCCACTTAATTGTTTACAAGTGGTATGTTCCTCATCTAGTGAGCGCAGTTGTTCCCAACCAAAAGGTGTGTGATGAAGAGCTGTGGTCTTTCAAGTACGTTTTTCAGTTCTAGCCGCTCCCTGTGTCTAGCGATTAGCGATGGTAAAAAATCGGAAGATCTTCCATTTTTTTCACTCGAACCCCTGACGGAAGGAGACGCACGGCGTTTTGGCATCCAGGAAACGATTTCGAGTCAAGGCTGCACCGTCCCGGGCACCTCTGATTAACTCAACCGATACCCATATGAAGGAACCGCACTGAACAAGTCCCTGAGAAGCAAAAAGATATGTAAACGACTCCATCTTCCGTCGCCATATCGTATTGAATCCAAAAGGGTGGTTTTAACTTCTCGATATTGATAGTATTCCGATTTTTTACCATCGCTAATCGCTAGAC